>NC_021165.2:56809940-56813918 GCF_000331145.2 Cicer arietinum | reverse complement strand
GCTTTTAGAGACCTACACTTGAACGTAGAGTTCGGACCGGGAATTTTGAAATTCGGAATGATTAAGATCTCGAGTGGATTACTTGAAGACATTGCGAATTCTCAGGATGACGTCTTAATTCAAGAGAAGAGGAATCTAATAGTACAAGGGAAGACGACTGAGTTCAAGATTGGGGCAGATAATGTTTTGCGGTGTAATGGTAGGATTTGTGTACCAGCCATTACAGATATGCGGAAAACGATTCTAGAAGAGGCGCATAAGAGTAAGCTGAGTATTCATCCTGGGGCAACAAAGATGTATCAGGATTTGAGGCAGAATTATTGGTGGCCAGGAATGAAGAAACATGTGGCGGAATATGTATCCACTTGTCTAACTTGTCAGAAAGCGAAGGTGGAACATCAGCGACCTGCTGGAATGTTGCAACCTTTAGATATACCTGAATGGAAGTGGGACAGCATTTCCATGGATTTTATAACCGGATTACCAAAGACAAGGAGAAAGAATGATTCCATATGGGTGATAGTGGATCGACTAACTAAATCTGCTCACTTTTTGCCGGTAAGGACCACCTATAAGGTAGATCAGCTAACGGAGATCTACATTGCTGAAATTGTGAGGTTACACGGGGTACCATCGAGCATTGTATCAGACCGTGATCCGAAGTTCACATCGCATTTTTGGGGAGCATTGCACGAAGCGTTGGGAACGAAGCTACGATTGAGTTCAGCTTACCATCCACAAACGGACGGACAGACTGAAAGGACGAATCAGTCCTTGGAAGATCTGTTGAGAGCATGTGTTTTAGATGATAGAGGAAGTTGGGATGATGTACTTCCGTTGATTGAGTTCACTTACAACAATAGTTTCCACGCAAGTATTGGAATGGCACCATATGAGGCTTTATATGGGCGCAAGTGTCAAACGCCCTTGTGTTGGTATAAAGACGGTGAGAATATGATTGTCGGACCAGAGATGGTGCAACAGACCACAGCTAAAGTAAGGAAGATCAAGGAGAAAATGAAGACTTCACAAGATCGTCAGAAGAGTTACGCGGACAAGCGTCGCAGACTTTTGGAATTCGAACAGGGTGACCATGTATTTCTGAGAGTCACACCTACTACTGGAGTAGGTAGAGCCTTGAAATCGAAGAAGTTGACTCCTAAATTCATTGGACCATATCAGATTTCTGCACGAATTGGGCCGGTTGCTTATCGGATTGCATTACCTCCGATACTGTCCAATATTCATGACGTGTTTCATGTGTCACAGTTGAGGAAATATCTCGCAGATCCATCTCACGTGATCGAACCAGACGCAATCCAGCTAAAGGATAACCTGTCGTTCGAAGTACCACCCGTGAGAATTGATGACAGGAAGATTAAGCGGTTGAGGACCAAGGATGTTTCGTTGGTCAAGGTGATCTGGAACCCAATTACTGGAGATGCGACTTGGGAGTTGGAGAGCAAGATGAGAGAACAACACCCAGAGTTATTTATCGATGCATAGTTTCGAGGACGAAACTAATTTTAGGGGGGGAGTAATGTAAGACCCATAATTTTAAAGTACCATTTATGTATTTTTGGTGTATTTTGGATTTTGGCTCGGAGGCTTTTAAGCCAAAGTTAATAATATTTTGGAGTTTTATAATCAAAAAGATATTTTGATGCCAATCAAATTTTCTCGTCGATAAATAAATTGAAATTAACTGCGGTGAATCCTTTACGGATCATTTAATGCGTTTCGGGTGAAACGGTAATTTAATAAATATCTAGATTTTGAGATATTTGTTAAGTTATATTTATTATATATAGTTATGTATATATGTTTGATTGAGGGGAAAGGAAAAGGAAATAGAAAAGAAAGGAAAGGAAATAGAAAGGAAAGAGAATAGAGGAAAGGAAAAAGGAAGGAAAACCAAATCCATCGTCTTCTTCCTCTGTGACCGTGAACCAAATTCTCTCCTTTCTCCCGTTTTCATTTTCGTCGCTTTCTTTTCTTCAAAACTAGTAACCCAAGGTTGGGTGAGAGTTAGATCAAGGTTTTTGCAACTCCACTCTTCCTCTTTGATTCGAAAACGAAGAAAAACGGTTTTTGAGATCCAAACACAAACCCCTCCGTTTCTTCTAGATCCAAACCTCATTTCTCGAAGAGATAGAAGGGAAAGTTGCTCACCACCACGCTACGGTGCTAGTGAACTAATTTGGAAGCGGCGTTGCGAGCGGAGATTTTACCGGAATTACTCGCGGTACCGGAAACGCACGTTAAAGCTAACGTTGAGGTAAGGGCTCCTTCCAAACTTTTAGTTTTCATTTAGGGACTTATCTGTGGTTGTGTGGGAAGGAATTTGTTAGGGTTAAATGTATCGATTTGGGGAAAAACGAAACTAGTGCGTTATGGGTAAAACCTTAGAGTTAGGTTTTGTTTATAATGATGAATGTTTCGTGGTAAATGAATTTGAATGTCATTGTGTATGATTATGAGTAAATGAAATTTGATGTATCTGGGTGTTATGTTGGCTTTGATTTGTGTTCGTTGTATTTGGCGTGTCCATACTTGATGTTTGTTAATTGGTGTGGTTGTTGTGAATTATGGTTTGAATGTGAGAGTATGTTTGAGTTTGTTTCTGTGGAATTGAAAAACCATTAGAGTAAACGAGTATTAAAAATGGGGAATCTTTTAATACCTCGGTTTACTTAATGTGCATTTGAGGAAAAGGTTTAAGTTAACTGGGCGTTGAGAATGGGGAATCTCTTAATGTCTCGGTTACTTAACTATCGTTATTTGAAAATCGTTCCGGTAAATGAGTATTAAGAATGGGGAATCTCTTAACGTAACCGCACTATTAATTCAAGAGAAGAGATGGGAACGCTTGACCGCAGTTACGTTAGGAGGATCTCACGGGGCGCGTGGAGATCACTCAGGGTGTATAGCTTTTTGGTAGGATGATCAGATTAGGATGATGTATAGGGACTAGGTGTCCTTCTTTTTGGATTGGAGTATTTTTAGTTGGAAAACTGTACTTATACTAATATTGTCAGTTTGACTTCTTATTCGAATGGGTTCCATGTACCATTTGATGTTGTGTAAATGTTTTGGATTTATAATTGGAGAAACTTTTCCGCTGCTTGTAAATTATAACGACTCAATTATCTATCCAAAGGCATTTCCTGATTTAATTCTCTGTTTTATTTTAATTCCTTTAAAAAAAAAAAATATACCCTCGCTTTGAAAAACGGAGTGTTACATTGTGGTATCAGAGCTTTGGTTTGGTTTTCTTTGGGAGCTGTGGAACCATGGTTATAGATTGTAGGTCGACCTATAGGTTAGGAGTTGTTATCTGATCATGTGTCGGTTTAGGTGACTTGAGTTGTCAAGTCCAATATGTTTATGTGTTGTTATAGTCGGACGTTAGTTGGAATTATTTGAAGTAGTGTTAAGACTCTACTTGATGATGGTTTTATAGGAAACCATGCCGCCAAGAAGGAATGACGCTCCGAGAGACAACGCTAATAGGAATGATCAAATGGCGGAGGCTATGAATAACATGGCTGCTTCTGTTGCTGCACAGACTGCTGCCAAGACTCAACGGGATCTTGAAAAGAGGGGGAGAGAGATCTGTGCTGCAGAGTCAAGAGGGTTAGAAGACTTCCGTCGTTACAATCCTCCTAAGTTTAAGGGGGATGAGAATGCAGAGAAGGCGGATCAATGGATCCAAGAAGTGGAGAAGATCTTTGAAATGATAAATTGTCAGGCGGGAGTGAAGGTCAGCTATGCCACTTATATGCTGTTGGGGGATGCTGAGTACTGGTGGAGGAGTGCAAGGTTATTGATGGGAGCAGCCCACGAGGAGGTGAACTGGGAATCGTTTAAAAGGAAGTTTTTAGACAAATACTTCCCGATGAGTACCAGGACTAAATTGGGTGACGACTTTCTGAAACTTCACTAGGGGAGCATGACTGTGGGCGAGTATGCTGCTAA
>NC_021165.2:56807484-56809330 GCF_000331145.2 Cicer arietinum | reverse complement strand
GCTTTTAGAGACCTACACTTGAACGTAGAGTTCGGACCGGGAATTTTGAAATTCGGAATGATTAAGATCTCGAGTGGATTACTTGAAGACATTGCGAATTCTCAGGATGACGTCTTAATTCAAGAGAAGAGGAATCTAATAGTACAAGGGAAGACGACTGAGTTCAAGATTGGGGCAGATAATGTTTTGCGGTGTAATGGTAGGATTTGTGTACCAGCCATTACAGATATGCGGAAAACGATTTTAGAAGAGGCGCATAAGAGTAAGCTGAGTATTCATCCTGGAGCAACAAAGATGTATCAGGATTTGAGGCAGAATTATTGGTGGCCAGGAATGAAGAAACATGTGGCGGACTATGTATCCACTTGTCTAACTTGTCAGAAAGCGAAGGTGGAACATCAGCGACCTGCTGGAATGTTGCAACCTTTAGATATACCTGAATGGAAGTGGGACAGCATTTCCATGGATTTTATAACCGGATTACCGAAGACAAGGAGGAAGAATGATTCTATATGGGTGATAGTGGACCGGCTGACTAAATCTGCTCACTTTTTGCCGGTAAGGACCACCTATAAGGTAGATCAGCTAACGGAGATCTACATTGCTGAAATTGTGAGGTTACACGGGGTACCATCGAGCATTGTATCAGACCGTGATCCGAAGTTCACATCGCATTTTTGGGGAGCATTGCACGAAGCGTTGGGAACGAAGCTACGATTGAGTTCAGCTTACCATCCACAAACGGACGGACAGACTGAAAGGACGAATCAGTCCTTGGAAGATCTGTTGAGAGCATGTGTTTTAGATGATAGAGGAAGTTGGGATGATGTACTTCCGTTGATTGAGTTCACTTACAACAATAGTTTCCACGCGAGCATTGGAATGGCACCATATGAGGCTTTATATGGGCGCAAGTGTCAAACGCCCTTGTGTTGGTATAAAGACGGTGAGAATATGATTGTCGGACCAGAGATGGTGCAACAGACCACAGCTAAAGTAAGGAAGATCAAGGAGAAAATGAAGACTTCACAAGATCGTCAGAAGAGTTACGCGGACAAGCGTCGCAGACTTTTGGAATTCGAACAGGGTGACCATGTATTTCTGAGAGTCACACCTACTACTGGAGTAGGTAGAGCCTTGAAATCGAAGAAGTTGACTCCTAAATTCATTGGACCATATCAGATTTCTGCACGAATTGGGCCGGTTGCTTATCGGATTGCATTACCTCCGATACTGTCCAATATTCATGACGTGTTTCATGTGTCACAGTTGAGGAAATATCTCGCAGATCCATCTCATGTGATCGAACCAGACACAATCCAGCTAAAGGATAACCTGTCGTTCGAAGTACCACTCGTGAGAATTGATGACAGGAAGATTAAGCGGTTGAGGACCAAGGATGTTTCGTTGGTCAAGGTGATTTGGAACCCAATCACTGGAGATGCGACTTGGGAGTTGGAGAGCAAGATGAGAGAACAACACCCAGAGTTATTTATCGATGCATAGTTTCGAGGACGAAACTAATTTTAGGGGGGGAGTAATGTAAGACCCATAATTTTAAAGTACCATTTATGTATTTTTGGTGTATTTTGGATTTTGGCTCGGAGGCTTTTAAGCCAAAGTTAATAATATTTTGGAGTTTTATAATCAAAAAGATATTTTGATGCCAATTAAAATTTCTCGTCGATAAATAAATTGAATTTAACTGCGATAAATCCTTTACGGAGAATTTAATGCGTTTCGGGAGAAACGGTAATTTAACAAATATCTAGATTTTGAGATATTTGTTAAGTTATATATATTATATTTATATATGTTTGTTTGGGGGGAAAAAGAAAAGAAAACT
>NC_021165.2:56801279-56804153 GCF_000331145.2 Cicer arietinum | reverse complement strand
TGTGGGGAGCTTTTAGAGACTTGCACTTGAACGTAGAGTTTGCACCGGGAATTTTGAAATTCGGAATGATTAAGATCTCGAGTGGATTACTTGAAGACATTGCGAATTCTCAGGATGACGTCTTAATTCAAGAGAAGAGGAATCTAATAGTACAAGGGAAGACGACTGAGTTCAAGATTGGGGCTGATAATGTTTTGCGGTGTAATGGTAGGATTTGTGTACCAGAAATTACAGCTATGCGGAAAACAATTTTGGAAGAGGCGCATAAGAGTAAGCTGAGTATTCATCCTGGGGCAACAAAGATGTATCAGGATTTGAGGCAGAATTATTGGTGGCCAGGAATGAAGAAACATGTGGCGGAATATGTATCCACTTGTCTAACTTGTCAGAAAGCGAAGGTGGAACATCAGCGACCTGCTGGGATGTTGCAACCTTTAGATATACCTCAATGGAAGTGGGACAGCATTTCCATGGATTTTATAACCGGATTACCAAAGACAAGAAGAAAGAATGATTCCATATGGGTGATAGTGGATCGACTAACTAAAGCTGCTCACTTTTTGCCGGTAAGGACAACCTATAAGGTAGATCAGCTAACGGAGATCTACAATGCTGAAATTGTGAGGTTACATGGGGTACTATCGAGCATTGTATCAGACCGTGATCCGAAGTTCACATCGCATTTCTGGGGAGCATTGCACGAAGCATTGGGAACGAAGCTACGATTGAGTTCAGCTTACCATCCACAAACGGACGGACAGACTGAAAGGACAAATCAGTCCTTGGAAGATCTGTTGAGAGCATGTGTTTTAGATGATAGAGGAAGTTGGGATGATGTACTTCCGTTGATTGAGTTCACTTACAACAATAGTTTCCACGCAAGTATTGGAATGGCACCATATGAGGCTTTATATGGGCGCAAGTGTCAAACGCCCTTGTGTTGGTATAAAGACGGTGAGAATATGATTGTCGGACCAGAGATGGTGCAACAGACCACAGCTAAAGTAAGGAAGATCAAGGAGAAAATGAAGACTTCACAAGATCGCCAGAAGAGTTACGCGGACAAGCGTCGCAGACTTTTGGAATTCGAACAGGGTGACCATGTATTTCTACGAGTCACACCTACTACTGGAGTAGGTAGAGCCTTGAAATCGAAGAAGTTGACTCCGAAATTCATTGGACCATATCAGATTTCTGCACGAATTGGGCCGGTTGCTTATCGGATTGCATTACCTCCGATACTGTCCAATATCCATGACGTGTTTCATGTGTCGCAGTTGAGGAAATATCTCGCAGATCCATCTCACGTGATCGAACCAGACACAATCCAGCTAAAGGATAACCTGTCGTTCGAAGTACCACCCGTGAGAATTGATGACAGGAAGATTAAGCGGTTGAGGACCAAGGATGTTTCGTTGGTCAAGGTGATCTGGAACCCAATTACTGGAGATGCGACTTGGGAACTGGAGAGCAAGATGAGGGAACAACACCCAGAGTTATTTATCGATGCATAGTTTCGAGGACGAAACTAATTTTAGGGGGGGAGTAATGTAAGACCCATAATTTTAAAGTACCTTTTATGTATTTTTGGTATATTTTGGATTTTGGCTCGGAGGCTTTTAAGCCAAAGTTAATAATATTTTGGAGTTTTATAATCAAAAAGATATTTCGATGCCAATTAGAATTTCTCGTCGATAAATAAATTGAATTTAACTGCGGAAAATACTTTACGGTTAATTTAAGGCGTTTCGGGTGAAAAGGTAATTTAATAAATATCTAGATTTTGAGATATTTGTTAAGTTATATTTATTATATTTATATATGTTTGTTTGGAGGGAAAAAGAAAGGAAAACTAGAAGGAAGGAAAAGGAAAAGAAAATAGTATATAAAGGAAGGAAGGAAAAAGGAAGAAAGGAAAAACAAAGGAAAGAAAAAGAAAGGAAGGAAATTTCCAAATTTCCATCTCCTTCCTCTGAACCTCACGTGAGCAAAACCCAAAATTCCATCCTTCTCCATTTTTCGTTTTCGTTCCTTCCTTTTCTTCAAAGCTAGTGACCCAAGGTTGGGTGAGAGTTAGATCAAGGTTTTCGCAACTCCACTCTTCCTCTTTGATTCGAAAACGAAGAAAAACGGTTTTGAGATCCAAACACAAACCCCTCCGTTTCTTCTAGATCCAAACCTCATTTCTCGAAGAGATAGAAGGGAAAGTTGCTCACCACCACGCTACGGTGCTAGTGAACTAATTTGGAAGCGGCGTTGCGAGCGGAGATTTTACCGGAATTTCTCGCGGTACCGGAAACGCACGATAAAGCTAACGTTGAGGTAAGGGCTCCTTCCAAACTTCTAGCTTGCATTAGGGACTTATCTGTAGTTGTGTGGGAAGGAATTTGTTAGGGTTAAATGTATCGATTTGGGGAAAAACGAAACTAGTGCGTTATGGGTAAAAACCTTAGAGTTAGGTTTTGTTTATAGTGATGAATGTTTCGTGGTAAATGAATTTGAAGTCATTGTATATGATTATGAACAAATGAAATTGGTTGTATCTGGGTGTTATGTTGCTTTGATTTGTGTTCGTTGTATTTGGCGTGTTCATACTTGATGTTTGTTAATTGGTGTGGTTGTTGTGAATTATGGTTTGAATGTGAGAGTATGATTGAGTTTGTTTCTGTGGAATTGAAAAACCATTAGAGTAAACGAGTATTAAAAATGGGGAATCTTTTAATACCTCGGTTTACTTAATGTGCTTTTGAGGAAAAGGTTTAAGTTAACTGGGCGTTGAGGATGGGGAATCTCTTAATGTCTCGGTTACTTAACTATCGTTTTGAAAATCGTTTCGGTAAATGAGTATTAAGAACGGGGAATCTCTTAATGACT
>NC_021165.2:56773942-56799952 GCF_000331145.2 Cicer arietinum | reverse complement strand
TTTGAGTTAGATAATCGATTTCTCAATTGATTTATCAATGCTTTGGTCAGTTATGTATTACTTGATGGTTGGAGAACTTCATTTTGAGTTCATTGTTAATTGGCAAGCATTATATGAACTTTTAGCATATGGAAAATCCTGTTAAGGTGCATGCTTAGTTGAAAAGTTGTTTTGAGCATTTAAAAACTTAATTGCTATGTGTTAACTGTTATTTTTTTGGTTGGTGACCCTTTACAATTATTGTGGAAATCTGGGCTTTGCCCTCAGATGAGAGTCAGGACGGTCCTACCGGTTCGTACCCTACGGACGGGAATGGAGATGGGAACGCTTGACTGCAGTTACGTTAGGAGGATCTCACGGGGCGCGTGGAGATCACTCAGGGTGTATAGCTTTTTGGTAGGATGATCAGATTAGGATGATGTATAGGGACTAGGTGTCCTTCTTTTTGGATTGGAGTATTTTTAGTTGGAAAACTGTACTTATACTAATATTGTCAGTTTGACTTCTTATTCGAATGGGTTCCATGTACCATTTGATGTTGTGTAAATGTTTTGGATTTATAATTGGAGAAACTTTTCCGCTGCTTGTAAATTATAACGACTCAATTATCTATCCAAAGGCATTTCCTGATTTAATTCTCTGTTTTATTTTAATTTCTTTAAAAAAAATATATATACCCTCGCTTTGAAAAACGGGGTGTTACATTGTGGTATCAGAGCTTTGGTTTGGTTTTCTTTGGGAGCTGTGGAACCTTTATTTTAATTCCTTTTAAAAAAAAAATATACCCTCGCTTTGAAAAACGGGGTGTTACACGCGGCGGTGGTCAGCGGCGGCGGTCAGCGGCGGTAGTCAGTGGACAGAGGTGTGGGGGAATGAAGATGCCATGGAAATGAAGGGTTCTAAGTGAACTTGAGGAAGAAAGAGTGGAAAAGGCTGATGCTTTTAGTTTAAAAATAATAAGGCCACGTGGCTCTTTCTGAAGAATCTGATTAATCCAATGGCACAAAATGGGTGAAAGGTAGGGTGTCTTTCCCGCCTCTAAGTCAGAGAATCCTTTTCCCATAACTATTGAAATTTAAAATAGGAGACCGAAACTACTACTATTTAACATAACTATTATCAAATATATTTCACACATTTTTTATTAATTTTTTTTTCAAACTAAATTTATTCTTATACAACTAAAAAAAATATATTTTTTACTCAAATGAAATATAATAATTACTTATTAATTATATAATTGTCGAATAGAAAAAAGATATGAGAACATAATCTTTTACTATTGTAAAAAAACAAAAAATATCTGTTACTACTGAAATATTTTTAATATATATTTTCAAAACTAATTTAGTTTATAGTTTATACTCGTTGCTTTTTGTTAAAAAATAATTAAATTTTACTAAGATATTAAGTGCCAATGGCGTAATGGATGCCTATTTGATTTTTTTGAGAAATTAATGCTTGTTCAGCAATAAATGCTTATTTAAAAAATTTCTTAAAATAATATTTCAAAAAAAAAAGACCGAAACTTTTGGTATTTAAAATAGAAGATCGAATCTACTATATAGCATAACTATTATTAAGAAATATTTAAAATAATATTTTTTTTACTTAAATAAAACTAACAAAAATTACCTTTTTATTCAAATAAAATATAATAATTACTTATTAATTGTATGCTTGTCTAAAAGAAAAAGAAAAAAAAAGGGAACATAATCTTTTACTTTTGTGTAAAAAAACAAAACATATTTTACTACCGAAACATTTTTAATATATATATTTTTAAAATAATTTAATTTATATTTTATACTCGTTGGACTTGGATTATGTTAAAAAATAATTAAATCTTATTAATATATTAAATATCATTGTCCTAATGAATGTTTTTTTTGAGAAATTAATGTTTGTTTAATCTTGTTGAGTAACTAATGCTTCTTGAATATTGTTGAATAATTAGTGCTTATTTAAGCAAATCTTGAAATAATCTTTCAAAAAAAAAAATTAAATCTTTAAATATGATACAGATTTTTAAAGATCTTATGAAATCTTGTTACAAATATTGAAAACAAAAATAACCCTTTTAGCTTTTACACTATATATAGAAACAATGTATGCCCAACAAAAAACAACAAAAACTTTCAATTCACACTTGATCACTCTGAGTCACAAAGAAATAAACACTTGATCACTTGATCGTTCTTCCATGGAGACTTTCTTCTATACTCTTCAAGTAAGTCCTGTTCATGATTCAATTCTTACTATGTTGCAACACATTCCTTATTTGGCCAATAGCTTCTACATTAATCTTGATTACACTAACACGATTATAGAACCCAATGCTAGAAACACCGTCTCTCTGTCCACAATTACAATCAAGGACACATTTGTTGCTCCTCTTGAAATCGTATGTAATTGTACCGAAAGGGATCCTAACAATGCTTTATACCACATATTTTCTTTCCTACCTACTTACATATTAGATTCAATTATACCTGAAGTTGAACAATGTGCTAGACAAATGGTTGCGAACAACGATGCATTGGAGATGAATTTGTCGCTTCGCGTTACGACGAGACAATGGGCAGAGCATAGTGAGAATTTGTTGGAGATATTAGAAATTGTTCATCCTTGTTATGATTCTGAAGAAAAATGTTCAATTTGTTTGGAGGAATTTTGCACTAGTTTAAAGTCAGAAATTGTTCACACAAAGTGCTCACATTTTTTCCATAAAGATTGTATTGTCCAGTGGATTCAAAGTTGTGTCAATTCTTCATCTTCTTATTCTTGTCCATTGTGTCGAGGTCAAATAATATAAATAGAAGGAAATATGTTTTTCTACAGAAAATTACTTTATTGGTATTTGATTTTGAAAACAGATAGTTTATTAGCACATGAGTTGTCTAGTGGCTTTTATTCTTTCTGTTTATAGAAAAGATTTGTTTTCGACTCATTTATCGAAATCCTATGGATATACAACAATTTCTCACTTTTAAATTCTAATGATGATGTTCTTTAAAAACAGTTTTAATTTTTTTTACAACAGTGGAAAGACTAAATTATAAACATTGCAAAACTAATAAAAATATAATCATATATTGATAAAGCCAATGCCCTGTTCTAGTCGTTACAGTGAACAAGGTTAATCTTTGAGCTTAATGTAATAACAAAGCAAAGAGTTATTTAAATGTTAAATTGCTAATTTTGGGTGGAGTTACATTGCTCGGTTGTTCAATTGTACTTTTTTATTAAGTCTCTTTGTTGTGTAAGTGTTAAATCTATTTCGTTGTTCAAAAAATCAAATCTCATTAAGACATTAAGTGTTGACCAATATCATAATGGATGCTTATTTGATGTCTTTGAGAAATTAATGTTTGTTTAATCTTGTTGATCAATTAATGCTTATTTAACTAAATATTGAAATAATCTTTAAAAAAATAAATTAAATCTTGAAATAAGATATGAATTTTCAAAGATCATATGAAGTCTTGTTACAAATATAGAAAATAAAATTAAACCCTTAAGCTTTTATACTATATATAGAGACAATGTGTGCCAAACAAAAAACCATAAAAAATTTGCAATTACACTTGATCACTTTGAGTCACAAAAAAACAAATACATAATTATTCAATGTCACATTATCATATGTTACATTGTTTAAAATATGACATATTTTTATTTCTAGTCAAAAAATTCAATTGAAGTATTAAAAGTGTTGGAATTTAAAATAGAAGACCGAAACTACTATTATTTAGCATAACTATTATCGAATATATTTCACACTTTTTTTTTACTATTTTTTTTTCAAACTATGTTTATTCATATACAACTAAAAAAATTATATTTTTTACTCAAATGATATATAATAATTACTTATTAATTATATAATTGTCTAATAGAAAAAAGATATGAGAACATAATCTTTTACTTTTGTAAAAAAAACAAAAAGTATATATCAGTACTGAAAAAAGTTTAGTATATATTTTCAAAATTAATTTAGTTTATATTTGATACTCATTGCTTTTTGTTAAAAAAAATAATTAAATTTTATTACGATATTTAGTGGCAATGGCTTAATGGATGCCTATTTGATTTTTTTTGAGAAATTAATGCTTGTTCAGCAATAAATGTTTATTTAAAAAATTTCTTAAAATAAACTTTTAAAAAAATAATCTTGAAATAAGATATATTTTCATCGATCATATGAAAATCTTATTACAAATATATAAAACAAATTAAAACTTTTTTTCTTTTACATTATGTATATAAACAATGCAGGTCAACAAAAACCACAAACTTGCAATTCACACTTGATCACTCACAAAAAAATAAACACTTATAATTATTCAATATCATCTTATCATATATTATATTATTTAAAATATGCAATATTACCATTTTTAGACCCAAAAATTCAAGCGAAATACAAAAACTGGTGCAATTTAAAATAGAAGATCGAAACTACTATTTAGCATAACTATTATTGAAAATATTTAAAATAATATTTTTTTACTCAAATAAAACTAACAAACATGACCTTTTTTATTCAAATAAAATAGGTTTAATTGCATTTTAGGTCCCCCTATTTTAGCTGAAATGCAAAAGTAGTCTCTCCATTTTGTTTCTCCCCAGTTTTGGTCCCCCAAACGAAATTTTAGTCCAAAACTTAATGAAATTTTATTTTTTAAAGCCGTACTACACCATTTATGGTCATATATTTCATGTACAATTGTTGCAAATGAGATCTTGAGGCATTATGTGACTTAAATAAATGCAAAAAAAAATGAAATTTCATCAAGTTTTGGACCAAAATTCTGCTTGGGGGACCAAATCAGGGGAGAAACAAAATGGGATGACTACTTTCGCGATTCAGTTAAAATAGGGGGACCAAAACTGCAATTAAGCCAATAAAATATTTTATTTTTGTGTAAAAAACTAAAAACATAGTTTACTACCGAAACATTTTTTATATATATTTTCAAAATAATTTAGTTTATATTTTATACTTGTTGGATTATGTTAAAAAATAATTAAATCTTATTAAGATATTAAGTCCAATTGTCATAATGGATGTTTATTTGTTTTTTTTTTTTTGAGAAATTAATGTTTGTTTAATCTTGTTGAGTAATTAATGCTTATTTAACCAAATCTTGAAATAATTTTCCAAATAAAAAAATCTTTAAATAAGATATGAATTTTCAAATATCTTATGAAATCTTGTTACAAATATTGAAAATAAAAATAAATCTTTTAGCTTTTACACTATATATAGATACAATGTATGTCAAACAAAAAACTATAAAAACTTGCAATTCACACTTGATCACTCCGATTCACAAACAAACAAACAATTTGATCACTAGATCGTTCTTCCATGGAGTCCTTCTTCTATACTCTTCAAGTAAGTTCCGTTCATGATTCAATTCCTACTATATTTCAACACATTCTTTATTTGACCAATAGCTTCTACATTAATCTTGATTACACCAACACGATTATAAAACCCAATGCTAGAAACACGGTCTCTCTGTCTACAATTACAATCAAGGACACATTTGTTGCTCCTCTTGAAATCGTATGTAATTGTACCGAAAGAAATCCTAATATTCCTTTATACCACATATTTTATTTCATACCTACTTACATATTAGATTCAATTATACCTAAAGTTGAACAATGTGCTAGACAAATGGTTGCGAACAACGATGTATTTGAGATGAATTTGTCGCTTCACGTTTCTACGAGACAATGGGCAGAGAAAATTGAGAATTTGTTGGAGATATTAGAAATTGTTCATCCTTGTTATGATTCTAAAGAAAAATGTTCAATTTGTTTGGAGGAATTTTGCAATAATTTAAAGTCAGAAATTGTTCACACAAAGTGCTCACATTTTTTCCATAAAGATTGTATTGTCCCGTGGATTCAAAGTTGTGTCGATTCTTTATCTTCTTATTCTTGTCCATTTTGCCGAAGTCAAATAATATAAAGCGAGAAGGAAATATATATTTCTTCAAAGAATGACTTTATTTATATTTGATTTTGTAATCGGGTAGTGTTTTAGCACATGAGTTGTCTAGTGGCTTTTATTCTTTTTATTTATAATCATTGTAAAACCTATTGTACTTTGATTTAAGTTCTTTGTTGGCAATTGTTAAATTTATTTTGGTGTTCAAAAAATCAAATCTCGTCAAGACATTAAGTATTAATGTCATAAATGATGCTTATTAGATTATTTAGAGAAATTAAAGCTTTTTTAATCTTGTTGAGCATTTAATGCTTTATTTACCTAAATCTTGATATAATCTTTTAAAAAAAATTAAATATTTAAATTAAATACGAATTTTCAAAGATCTTTGAAATCTTTTTACAAATATAGAGAAAAAAAATTATACCTTTTAGTTTGTACACTATATATAGATACAACGTGTGTACAACAAAAAATCACAAAATCTTACAATTCACTATTGATCACTCTAAATGACAAAGAAACAAACACTTGATCAGTCGATCGTTCTTCTATGGAGTTCTTCTTCTACACTCTTCATGTGAGTCCCGTTAATTGTATTTTAGCGGATGTTGTAGGGTGTTATTTGTAACACCCCAAATTTTTTTATAAATTATTTTATTAATGAAATAAAACTCAAAATAATTAATTTGGCGTTAAAATTATTTTAGAATATATGTTGATTAATTTTGGAATTAATTTCCTTTATATGTGGGCTTTCTATGATGTACTAATCTTGTACATATTAGACTAAACATGTGATATAAATAATAAATATTATATTATTTTTCTAAAAATAATAGTATTTTCGTGTAACATTTAAATAATAAAATTTTAGACACATAATAAATGTGATATTCTTATGTGCGTTTAAATGATGTTAAGTGAGCACATAATTATATTTCAATTATTACTAACTAGTTTCTATTTTTAGTTATTCATTTGATAAATAATCATCTTGAGATGTTAGTAACACTGCAATTGATCTCCTCTTTTATTCTCAACCTGAATTGTAAATTGAAATGCCTTATTCCTCGTTGTCAAAAATCACACCTCCACCTTTCAATCTATGAGGACATGCCAATTTGAATTGTTTGTCAACTTCCGTTGTGACATAGTATCAAGCCTCCTAACCAAGTACTTCAGAGTTAGAATAGTATCAATGAAAGAGGAGAAGTCTAGAGTATAAGAGCATGCAAAACATTACTTGATTCGTGTGTTGACTTACTTGACGTTGTGGATTGAATTAATGTTTTACCTTGATTATTATTGTTAATTGTAATTTGATATGATACGATATTTAATTAATGTTTTACATGTTCTTCTCAATTATTTTATACTAGTACATATTTTCAAAGCTCACCCCTCGTTGCTTGTGTTTGGCGCTTGCGAGAGCGCAATTATTTCAGGTTATAGGTTGGTGATCCATGCTCAAATAAGTGATAATGGGTGGGAGTAATTTGTTGAGTTATGAACTAACTTTATCTTTGTAAACTCTATCGATCGATTGTGTTATATTTGATCTTTTATTCATAGATAAAAATTGATTTTCTCTAAGTTTTGAACATATTTTTATGTCATAAATATTTGATTAATAAACCTCAACTATATTTGATGTTAAACGATTTTTAAATAAAGAATTTTTATGGAACCGTCTTGTGTAAGTGAGAGTGTGATGTCCTGAGCCTTACAATTTAAAAGGAATTTTGGTATACTCTATTTTTGGACTGCTGCGAATCTCTTTCAAAACAATTGCATTTTATTTTTATTTCAATTTGAGTTTAGGGTGTCACATTTGTGGTATTAGAGCTGGTCTGTTCAATTAGACCGTGTGGGCGATGTGTCTATTGAGCTTGTGTGTGTCCTTGTTAATTGTATGATTTTTATTTCACTATTATTGATTAAATGTCTATGGAGCTTTTGTTGTGTGCTATGTGAAAATGTTATGAAATTAACATGATGATACGTTGAGTGGTATGACTTTAATTGCATTGTACATTACATCATCTTGATGTGTTTCAAATTTATGTTGGTGGGGTTTAATCAAACTTGAAATGGTTAAGATAACTATAGAAACCTATTTACACATAATTCTAACTTGTTTGACAATTACATAAAAATGGTTGTTCATTTATATGCCTAATGATGTTTACATTTTTTTTTATCTACTTGGAATCTTGTGAGACTCTTAATTTCTTCGATTTAGGTGCTATATTTTTTAGAGGACATTTCTCAATGAATATTGTGTAGATAACTGTTTTTGGTTGATTGTTGCTCAAATACTTTAGTAATTTTTAACTTAAAAAGAAAGTGTGTTGCATATTAACTTTTAAATCTTGATGATTTATTGTGGTTTAGAGTGTCATGAGAATACTACTACTACCATTGGAGTAGGTCATGAGAACAAATAGTATAATTAGTTCTAAGACAAATTTCACAACCAGCCTCCAAATGACGAATTTTATGGATGCATTATCTTAAGTCAAATCAACATTTCAAGACATTTGAATTTTCAATTAGGTGAAAAATAAAATAAAAATTGGGGACTACTTTCGACGTGCTAAGTTTTTCCTATAGCATTTTTGTTTTGAAAAGTTAGAAAGAGGGGTTTATTGCTTTTGATCTTCGAATTTGTTATTGTGTTTTAATTATATTATGGATCTTAGTCTGTTGAAATTAATTATGCTCTACCTATATTGGTTGCATATAGATATATCTTTTGTTTCGATGGGTATTTTTTATACAAGTACCCATTTAATTATGTTTTTATGTCAGAAATATTTGATTAATAAACTTCAGCTATATTTGATGTTAAACCATTTTTAAATTAAGAATTTTCATGCAATCGTCTTGTGTAAGTGTGAGTGTGACGTCATGAGCCTTAAAATTTAAAAGGAATTTTTTGTATACTCTATTTTAGGACCGATGTGAATCTCTTTCAAAACTAGGGCATTTTATTTTAATTTCAATTAGGGTTTAGGGTGTCACGTTATTACCTTCCCTACGCATAATCGACTCCCGAACTCAAAAAATATATTTCAAATACCATTTTTCTTTTATTAAAGGTTTTCCAATGTTTTTCCTATTTTAAAATAAATTTTGCTGGCGACTCTATTGAATTTGAGAAATACTCGAAATTTTAGACACGACAGTTGGTGACTCTGCTAGGAACCCTTAGAAATTCAAGTCTAAAATAATTAATTGTGCAGTATATTTTTTACTTCTATATTTATTTCTCCTTTCATTTTCTTTACTTTATGCCTTTATTGTTTATTAATTATTTTCTTGTAGTCAGTATCTTTATTTATATATGTTTGTTGAGTATTTTTCATAATTTATTATATTATGATTCTCTCCACACACTACGCATTCACTTATACACAATCTTATGAGTGAGACCCTATATTCGGACCTAAGTGAAGCTTAAGTTTAGTTAAAGGTTTAGTAGTAATCTTTTTGGATGTACATCCTATCTGTTTATTGCGAAGATCTCGTCTAGAGTTTGACTCCATTGGAAATACCTACGTTTTGGATGTATTTCCAAATTATAGTGATATTTCAATATAAGTACTTGGCTCTAGAGACCAATGACTTTTAGGATTGTAGAACCCACCCAGGAAAGTATTCATGAATTAAGAAGCTTATAGACTTTAAGACTTCTCCAAATTTTGGATATAATGCATCTAAGTCATGTCCTAGCCTTCTTGGTTTTAAATGGAATGATTATTTTTCATTGTCCAACATCAGGATAGCTCTCAATTTTTCATTGTTGCATCCATGCAAATAACTTTCATCATTAACATTAAGAATTAAATGTTGTTATAATAGCATACATTCCCTTCATGCACTAA
Source organism: Cicer arietinum (assembly GCF_000331145.2). Lineage (NCBI taxonomy): Eukaryota > Viridiplantae > Streptophyta > Magnoliopsida > Fabales > Fabaceae > Cicer > Cicer arietinum. Next base: position 56,790,097 of record NC_021165.2, on the reverse strand, counting down.
AAATTATTTTCAAGAAATACCATATCATGCAATATTCATAGTCATTCATTTTTATGTAGGTAGAGAACCATTAAATTCTAATTGGTCAAGGTGAGATCACGAGAAAAGGTGTGACAGAAAACATACTAGTTCTGAAGCACATAGTAAAAATTCTATGGTTGTGTGTGATCTTTCTATCCCTTATCCACAAAAATCACACTTCATTATAAATTAATTTATTTTATTTACTTATAAAATATACATTCTAGACATTCTATTTCAACAAATATTGATCTTGAGTTAATTTAAATTAAGCATAGGAATCAAAATTTTAAAAGGGTCAGAATTCAAACCCCCCTTCTTGTGATTGACATTGCTACTTCAATTCCCGGAACTAGAAAGCCTAATGGAATAGGAAGCTAAGATGATCCAGCTCTATCAAGAACCTGTTGAGGTTATTAATTTGGGGATTGAATATGATAAGAAGAAAATTAAAATTGGTGTTTCTATGAAAGAAAGTGAACGAGAAAAGTTTGACTAAACTTTTATTTGACTATGTGAACATCTTTGCATGGTCATATTAGGATATCCCTTGGCAAGATACTAAGATAGTTGAACACAAGCTACCTCTCAAGCCTGAATGTACTCCAATTAAATAAAAACTGAGGAGGATAAGGCCTAATTTGTCACATAAAATTAGAGAATAGGTCAAGAAACAATTTATTGTTGGTTTCTTATCAGTTGCAAAATATCCTCAATGAGTTGATAATATCATCTCGGTTCCAAAGAGGTATGGAAAGGTTCAAATGTGTATTGGTTATCAAGATTTAAAAAAAGTCAGTCCTAAAGACGATTTCCCTTTACCTCATATTGATGTCTTGGTGCATAACACTGCTCAATATTCTCTTTTCTCCTTTATGGATGGTTTCTTAGGGTACAATCAAATCAAGATGGCTCTCGAGGATATGGAGAAAACTACATTAATCACACAATGGGGAATTATCTGTTATAAAGTAATGACATTTGTATTGAAGAATGTTGGAGCAGCCTATCAAAGAGAAATGATAACTTTGTTTCATGACATGATGCATAAGAAGATAGAGGTTTATGTGAAAGATATGATTCCAAAGTCTCGGACAAAATAAAACCATGTTGTTAAACTTTAAAAGTTGTTTGTGCAATTGAGGAAATTCAGACTCTGTTTAAAAAGGTAGTACCGAGTGTCGAACTCAAGGATTGCGCTTTACTATGAAATTATATTTAATTACTAAAATTGAACAAAAATTTTTCGAATTGATTGAAATATTATTTAAGACTAACAATGGTAGTAAAATTGATCCTTTATAATAAGAAAAATATCAGGGATGAGTTTCACTTCCAATCCAACATTTGGTCTAATTTGATCCTAGTTATTGAATACCTTTATTGAATTATTACCGAATTCTCTTTATTATTCTTGCCCTAATGTCTTAGTGAGATAATCTTTAATTCCAAACTAACCCCTAATTCCTTAGTGGGTTTAAGATTAGAATTAAGTCTTACCGTATAATAATTCTCCTACTAAACAATTGCTTTTGCAACTAATTTAATTGGTTTCATGACCTGCATCTATCCCTAGACTACAATATCATGAACTTTTCATCTCAAGCACTCGTAAAGTCCACTTCCGTTTCAAAATACGAATCATAGAACATTTTAATATCGATCAAGCAATAAAAATAATTAAGCACAAAGATGAGAAAAATAATTCAATAAACTCATTCATATAACTAGAAATCAAATCAGAAAAATAAGGGTTTCGTCTTGTTACATTCATCCCTAACAAATAGGGTTTAGTTACTCATGAAAGATATAGAAAAGATAGAGATTAGAGAAGAATTACAAGAAGGATTCATGAATAATTCTGGATAAAACTATTCCAATGGTGTTAGAAACAACTGTCTCTGAGTTTCTGTGCTAGGGCACAAGTTTCTCAACTTCCCAATAGTTAAAAAGATACCTAAAGAGTGAAAAAAAACTGCATTTTAATGTATTATGTCGCATGCCATGCGCCCTAGGCGCATGATTACGCTTTAGGCGTAAAAGAGACATAATGTACTGTCTGAAATGCGCTTCAGGCGCACAGGTAGCGCTTCAGGCACACGACATCTTCTATTTTCCGTTTTCTGCATTTGGCTCCTCTTTTGAGTTCGAATTTGGTCCCGGTGTCTTCATAAAAGTTGTAGCTATGGATCGAAACTTTCATTTGCACTTGGTTTGATAACCATTGGACATCTACAACTCCAGATATGGCTGACATACTCCACATAGGTCACTTTGATTTCTCACCAAAATTCAACAGTGCACTAAAACAAAGAAACGATGCAAAACAAAGAAAAACCCCTACTTAATCAAGGAAATAAGAACATAAACATTTTATTAACTCAAACAACTAAAAACAACAAGATATATCAATTAACTCCTCAAATAAACTAATAATCATAGATAAATAAAACTAAAAACAGTAAAATTTATGCATATGCTGAAGAGTCATCACAACCCCAAACTTAATATGTTGCTTGTCCCCAAGCAACAATTAATATCATATTTGGTACTGTTAAAAGCAAACTTAAACTCAATTTCTCAAATCAAATCAAATCAAACTCAACTCTCAAAGTTCCAACTACTACAAAACATTCATCATGCTCCTTGGTTGCTTAAAAAACAAACAACACAATTTATACACTTTAGCATTCATTTATCAAGTTCAACTCTCCCTTCACACAATCTCACCAAAATTTCTCTCAAGTGTTTAGCAAGGGTTATGAATTTATCACTCAAATCGTAGAACATGCATCACGCTACCATATGCTTGAAAAAAATTCTAGTTAGCAATCACAATGTCACAAACACATACACTTTTGTAGGACTTTCGGGGGTGTAATGTAGCTTAGGTAAGAGTAAGACATTTCGGGATAGTAGGCTTTACTACTTGGAGTTAGGTACACATTTTCAAATTATTCTACCATTTTTTTTTCTTCAAATTTTCATTGTGGAGATTCTCAAACATTTACAAAAGAACCAAGAAGGTGTTATTTATCAAAATACACAAACTAAAATTTTTTTTCTTTCTCTTTTATTTTTATTTCTTATTTATTTTATTTATGAGAGTCACCATCCCAAACTTAAAAATTTGTTATCCCATGAGCAACCCCAAACTTAGAATTTTATCAAGACGAGACAAAAGTTTTCCTACCTAACTCCATCTAAGGTGATTGAATTAAAGTCAAGCTTTTGGCTTGTAATGTGGGTAGTAACCGAAAGAAACAGCAAGGCTCAAAGGGGCTAGCAAAGGATAAAATTTGCATAGGGTAGTTAAAAATGCTCAAACGACCAAACAAAATTTACTTAGTGTATGCATAAATTAGAAGTGATACAAATCATAATTAGTGCAAGTTCTGAAGGGATAAAACGTGTGTAGATAATCACATAACAAAGAATTAACGTTTTTAGGCTCAAAAGCTCACATTTATGATAATAAGTGAGAGTATGAACTGTCAAAATAATGTCAAACTTACCACTACAAAATTTATTTGTTTATTTATTTTTAAATGACAAGTAAGACTTTGACAACCAAGGAGTAATCAATAATGCATTCATTAGTGAAACTCAACGAATTGAGCAATGATATGAGCAAAGAAATCGAGTTTAAATTTCAAAATCTGAAATAGATAGTTTAAGACTAGCTTCAAGTTGTTAACAATTCTACACCATAGTGCACCTTTACACACAATTAAAAAGAAACAAATTCAAATAACAAAAAAAAGATTGCAAAAATAAAAGGTACCTCTACCTATGGGTTACCTCCCATGAAGCGCTTCTTTATGGTCATTAGCTTGACACCTCAACCATTGTCAAGGTGGCATATATGACAGAAAGAACACATCATCCTTCTCACCAAGGAATACATATTTCAAGTGAAGTGGCAATTGTTTGAGCTCAACCAGTGGTATCTCTTTATTTTTCTCAACATACTCATCTCCATTCACTTTCAACTCTTCCCATCTAGTCTGGAAGCGAGGGCAATGAGATGGGGATGCGTCTAACATGGCTAAAACATCTTTCACTCCTGGATCTTCACTATCTTTAACAACATCTTGGAGTATGCACAACAATCTTTCTAATGGCATAATGGGTACGTGATGTTCAACTTCTTTATCGATTATCGAATCAAAAATCTCAATTCAGTTGCACCGTTCTCTTTCATTTGAATGCTCTATGGCTTTTAGAATATTGAATGTAATTGTTTCCTCATTTACCTTAAAGTTTAAGGTGTCATCCACCACATCAATCATAGCTCTCCTTGTTGCTAAGAATGGTCTCTCCAAGATTAATGGGATATCATTGTCTTCCTCCATGTCTAGTACCACAAAATCCACTAGAAAAATGAACTTATCTACTTCGACCAACACATCTTCCACCACCACATATGAGTATTCCATTGAGCGATCCGCAAATTGTAACATTAGTTGTGTGATTTTTACTCTTCCAATGTCTAACCTTTTATATATGGAAAGGGGCATAAGACTCACACTAGCCCTAAGATCAAAAAGGCTTTCCCAAAAGTTCTATCCTCAACAGCGCAAGGAATAGAGAAGCTCTCAGGATCCTTGAGCTTAGGGGGCAGCTTCCTCTGTAGAATAACACTACACTCTTCGGTAAGCATCACTGTTTCACCACCGATTTTCCTTTTCCTTGATAGAATCTCCTTCATGAACTTAGCGTATGTCGGAATCTACTCTAGTGCTTCTGCAAAAGGAATGTTAATTTGCAATTTTTTAAAAACATCAAGAAACTTACGAAATTGTTTTTCAGTTTCTTCCTTTCTTAATCTTTGAGGCAATGGAAGTCGAATTTCAGGCTTTGGCAAGGCCTTCTTTTTCTGCACCACAGGTTCTTCCACCTTTTCAAGAACGATGTGCTCCTCGACTGATGTCAGGGTGATAACTTCCTCCGAGTAGGTTGGAGCTGAAGCACTCCCAACCTTTTTGGCTTTAGTTGGTCTAGTTCACTTACCTTCCCACTCTTCGTTGTCACGATATTGACATTATTTCGCGGATTCGGAATTGTGTCACTAGGAAAATTTCCAAACGCTTTTTGTGCTAGTTGTTGAGTAAGTTAACCCAGTTGGATCTCAAGATTCTTTATTGAGGCTGAGTGATTTTTCTAGATGGCACTTGACTCTTCAATGAAAGAACTTGTGCTTGTTACTAACTTCTCAATACCACTCGCCCAAGCAGATTTTCGAGGTGGTGCTTGACTTGCTTGAGCTCCTTGTTGACCTTGAGATCCACTATGTTGATCTTTCCATGAAAAATTTGAATTATTTCTTAAACCCGGATTACATATACTAGAGTAGGAATTATTTTGTTTCTCGTTGTTACCCATAAAATTCATCTTTTCTGGTGCTTATGTATCATCTTTATCTGGCACTTCACAAGATCCATTTTTATGTGCTCCGCCACAAAAGTCACAACGAGTATGTTTCATTAATTTGAACAGGGCTACTTAGGGTTGTATACTTAGAGCTGTCATCCCTTTCTTTATCTCAACAACGTTAAAATCTTCTATCTATTTTGAGAGTAGCTTTCCTTGAGCCAACACGACATCCATAAAATTCAATTCCAACATACCACTTTTTGACCCACCACCTCTATCATACAACATCATTTGTTCATTTGATGTCATGATCTCAATAATATTTCGTGCTTCTGGTTCAATTTTGTAATTCAAAGAACCACCTGATGTAGCATCCAACATAATTCTAGTTCTAGGCCTCAAACCATTACAAAATATTTGCATTTGAGCAGTGTAGTCATAAGCATGATTGGGGCATGCTACTAGTAAACTCTTGAACCTTCTATAAGTGTCACAAAGAGATTCTCCTTCTTTTTGTTTGTAAATGGAAATCTCTTGCCTTTTTCTAACGAACATAGCTGAGGGGGAAGTATTGTTCCAACAACTTATCTTCAAGGTCATCCTATGTGGTGATGCTACCTGAGGATAAAGAATTAAGCCACTCCTTAGCATAATCTTTCAATGAAAATGGAAATAGTCTCAACCTCAAGCCTTTTTCAAAGCAACCATCCACCTTCATTGTTTCACATAGTTCAAAGAAGTTTGTGAGATGTCTATTGGCGTCTTCGTTATATTTATCGAAAAAATGAATCTCCTTCAACTCTCGGTATAGAGCGGGACTTATTTCGAACTTGTTGATTGTAACCGGTTGGTCATGGATGGCCAACTGAGCATGGTTTCTATCTCGATCCCCATACTCGCCGAGGGTACGTTCATGTGGTGGTGGATCAGCCATCACCACAAATAGGAGGAAATCCCCCTAATCCTCTTCTTCCACTACTAATTGTCTTTCCTTTTGTCTCTTTTCTTGAACCGCATTTCGATTTGTTTTTGCAGTTTTTATGATTTCTGGATCAAAGAGTTCAGTTGAGGCCTGGCTCGCATATAAGGTTAGTCAAATTGTTAGTAATGAAAAGTTTTAAAATAAATAATTAAAACAAAAACAAAATTTTTATTGCAGGGCAAAAAAATTCCAATCAAGTAAATAAATTATAATTAATAGTGAGATGGCAATCCCCGACAATGGCACCAAAAACTTGATAGCGTTTCAGCAACTTTACTAAATCGTTGCAAGTAATAATGAAAACGGTAGTATCAAGTATCGAACTCGAGGATTTCGTTTTACTATTGAATTATATTTAATTTCTAAAACTGAACAAAAACTTTCTAAATTGATTGAAATATTATTTTAAACTAGCAACGTTAATAAAATTGATCCTTTATAATAAGTAAAATGTCGAGGATGAGTTTCACTTCAAATCCAACCTTTGGTCTAATTTTATCCTAGTTATTGAATTCCTTTATTGAATTATTACCAAATTATCTTTATTATTCTTGCCCTAATGTCTTAGTGACAGAACCTTTAATTCCAAAGTAACCCCTAATTCTTTAGTGGATTTAAGATTATAATTAAGCCTTACGTACAAGAATTCTCTTATTAAACTACTGCATTTGCAATTAATTTAATTGATTTCATGAACCGCATCTATCCCGTTTTAAAATACGAATCGTAGAATATTTTAATGTTGATCAAGAAATAAAAATCATCAAGCACAAAGATAAGAAAAATAATTCAATAAACTCCTTCATATAACTAGAAATCAAATCAGAAAAATAAGGGTTTCATCTTGTTACACTAATCCCTAACAAATAGGATTTAGTTACTCATGAAAGAGATATAAGAGATAAATATTATAGAAGAATTAAAAGAAGGATTCATGAATGATTCTTGATAAAACTGCTACAATTGTGTTAGAAACAGATGTCTTTGAGTTTATCTGTTATGGCATAAGTTTCTCAACTTCCCAATAGTAAACAAGATGCCTAAAGAGTAAAAAAACTGCATTTTAATGTATTATGCTGTGTGTCATGCGCCCCAAGTTCAGGATTATGCTTCAGGCGCAAAAGAGACATATTGTATTGTCTGTAATGCGCTTTAGGCGCATTTCACGCGCTTCAGGCGCATAACATCTTTTATTTGACATTTTCTGCATTTGGCTCCTATTTTGACTTCGAATTTGGTCCCAGTGTCTTCATGAAAGGTGTAGATATGGATCATAGCTTTCATTTGCACTTATTTTGACTCTAATTGGACATCTAAAACGCCAGATATGGTTGAAATATTTCACATAGGCCACGTTGATTTCTCACCAAAATTCAGTGCTACACTAAAACAAAGAAACAACACAAAACTACAAAAAAAAATCCCTACTTTATCAAGGAAATAAGAACATAAATATTTTATTAACTCAAACAACTAGAATCAACAAGATATATCAATTAACTCCTCAAGTTAACTAATAATTATAGATAAATAAAACTATAAATAGTAAAATTTATGTATATTATGAAGAGTCATCAACTATGTTAAATGCAGTTTTAGAGTGAGATCATTCAAGTTACTTGGGTTTGTCGTTATTCAAGAAAGGATAAAAATGGACCCAGATAAAGTAGGAGCAATACAAAAAATGTCGGCTCCACGTATGCAAAAAGAAGTTTGTGGCTTCTTGGGTAGATTGAATTACATTGTCGGGTTCATATCTCATCTCCCCAAAACATGCAAGCCAATTTTCAAGTTGTTGAGAAAAGACCAAAAGGTTGAATGGATTGAGAATTTTCAAAAAGCTTTCAAGAAGATTAAGCAATACTTGTCAAAACCTCCAATCCTAGTGCCTCCAATTCCTATAAAACCGCTTATTATGTACTTAACAATACTTTGGGTCAATGGGTTGTGTATAGGGGCAATATGATGAATCTAGTAATATGGAGCACACCATTTCTTATTTGAGCAAAAAGTTCCCTAGTTGTGAAACAAGGTACTCACTACTAGAATAAACATGTTGTGCATTAGCTTGGGTTTATCGTCTGTTGAGGCAATACATTTTATGTCATACAAATTGGTTGGTGTCTAAAGTGGACCCGATTAAGTACATGTTATTCATTAGGAATTCACACTGCATTAGCCTGGGCTTATCGTCGAGAAGGAAACCAATTGGTCGACGCCCTAGCCTCATTGTCATAAAATAAGCACCAATAATGATGTGTCATCATAAAAATTCAACAAAAGGATAAGTTATCATATTGATTATCAATAGAAGAAAAGCCTAACAACAAGACATGGTTTTATGATATCAAATCCTATGTCAAGAATAAGGAATATCCATCAGGTATTTCATAGAATGACAAGAGGATTTTGAAGAAGGTTGTCAATGAACTTCTTTGTAAATAGTGACATGCTTTATAAAAGAAATCATGATATGATTCTTCTCAAATGTGTGGACAAAACGGAAGTAGAGAAAATCATTCAAGAGGTTCACGAGGGTTCTTTTGGAACTCATGCAATGGCAAGAAACTTTTTAAGGGTTGGTTATTATCGGTTTACTATAAAGTCTAATTGCTTTAATTACGTAAAGAAATGTCATAAATGTCAAATCTATGTTGATAAAGTACATGTACGACCAACCTCTTTGAATGTCTTAACATCACCATGACCATTTTCAATGTACAGAATGGATGTTATTGGACTCATTGAGCCTAAAACTTCCAATTGGCACATGTGTATCCTAGTAGCTATTGATCATTTCACAAAATAGGTTGAACCCGCTTCTTATGCTAGTATTACAAGGAGTGTGGTTGTCAGATTCATCAAAAGAGAATTAGTTTGTCCATATGGCTTGCCAAATAAGATTTTTATTGATAATGCGACCAATCTAAATAACAAAATTATAAAGGATTTGTGTTATAGTTTTAAAATTCAGCACCATAATTATTCCCCAATTCGTCTGAAAATGAATGGGGCAGTAGACATATAAAGATTGACATGAAATACTTCCTTTTGAATTATAAGGCTACAAAACCTTTCTCTGCACCTCAACAAGTGATATCATTTCAGCAAGTGTACTGAATCGTTGCAAGTAATAATAAAACGGTAGTACCGAGTGTCGAACTCAAGGGTTGCGTTTTACTATTGAATTATATTTGATTACTAGAATTGAACAAAAAGGTTCCCAAGTTGATTGAAATAATGTTTGAAATTAACAACAATAATAAAATTGATCTTTTATAATGAGAAAAATGTCAGGGATGAGCTTCACTTCGAATCCAACCTTGGTGTCTAATTTGATCCTAGTTACTGAATTCCTTTATTGAATTATTACCGAATTCTCTTTATTATTCTTGCCCTAATGTCTTAGTGACAAAACCTTTAATTCGAAAGTAACCCTTAATTCCTAAGTTGATTTAAGATTAGAATTAAGCATTACCGTATAGAAATTCTCTTGTAAATTATTGCTTTGCAACTAATTTAATTGGTTTCATGACCTGCATCTATCCCTAGACTACAAATTCATGAATTTCTCACCTCAAGCATTCGTAAAGTCCACTTCCGTTTCAAAATACAAATCGTAGAACATTTTAATGTTGATCAAGCAATAAAAAGCATTAAGCACAGGGATGAGAAAAACAATTCAATAAATTCATCCCTAACAAATAGGGTTTAGTTACTCATGACAGAGATACAAAAGATAAGGATTAAAGATGAATTACAAGAATGATTCATGGATGATTCTTGATAAAATTCCTTCAATGGCATTAGAAACGGTCATCTTTGAGTTTCTATGCTAGGGCACAAGTCTCCCAAGTTCCCAAGAGTAAAAAAGATCCCTAAAACAGTAAAAATCTGCGTTTTTATGGTTGCTGGTGCGCGTCGCGCCCCCCAGGCGCGGAAGACACGCTCCAGGCGCTCCTTGGCAGAGGCCAAACCGGAGAAATGCGCTTCAGGCGTGCAGGGCGCGCTCCAAGCGTACAACATCTGTTGTCTGATGTATTTTGCATTTTTCTCATCTTTTGCATCTGAATTTGGTCCCAGTGTCTTCATGAAAGTTGTAGATATGGATCTTAGCTTTCATTAGCACTTGGAGTGACACTAATTGGACATCTAGAACTCCAGATATGGCTGAAATACTCCACATATATCATGTTGATTCTTCACCAAAATTCAGCACTGCACTAAAACAAAACGCAATGTAAAATTACGACAAATTCCTACTTAATCAACAAAATAAAAACAAAAAAACATTTTATTAACTCAAAGAACAAAAATCAACAAAATGTATCAAATAAATCCTTAATTTAACTGATGATTGAGGATAAATAAGACTAAAACAGTGGGAAAATATGCATATGATGAAGAGTCATCACAACCCCAAACTTAATCTATTGCTTGTCCCCAAGCAACAATTAATTTCATATTTGGTCCTGTTAAATGCACACTTAAATTTAATTTCTCAAATTATATCAAACTCAAATTTCAGAGTTCTTGCTACTGCAAAACATTCATCATGCTCTATGGGTGTTTTCAAAAATACAGACAACAAGATTTGTACATCTTGGCATTCATTCATCAAATTCAACTCTCTCTTCACACAATCTCACCAAAATTTCTCTCAAGTGTTTAGAGAGGTTTACCATAGGCTTGAAAAAATTCTAGTTAGCAATCACAATGCAGTAAACACATACATTTTTTTTGGGGGCTTTCGGGTTGTAATGGGGCTTAGGTAAGGGTAGGACATTTTAGGATAGTAGGCTTTACCACTTGGAGATAGGCATACATTTCCAGATTATTCTACCATTTTTTTTTCTTCACCTTTTCATTTTGGAGATTCTCAAACAATGACAAAATAATCAAGACAATCACCACCCCAAACTTAAAAAGTTGCTATCCCATGAGCAACCCCAAACTTAGAATTTTATCAAGACAAATTTTTTTTTTCTACCTAACTCCAAGTAAGGTGGTTTAATTAAAGTCAGGTGTTTTGCTTGTAATGTGGCTAGTAACCGAAATAAAAGGGCAAAGCTCAAAGGGGCTAGCAAATGGTAAAATTTTCATAGGGTAGTTAGAATGGCTCAAACGACCAATAAAATTGCCTCAATGTATGCATAAATTACATGTGATGCAAGTCAGAATTAGTGCAAGTTCTAGAGGGATAACACACGTCTGGATAATCACACAACAAAGAATTTAAGTGTTTAGGCTCAAAAGCTCACAGCTAGGATAATAAGAGAGAGTATGAACAATCAAAATAAAGCCAACATGCTTCTGAAAAGTTAAAATTGTATTTTTGAAAAATTGATGGCATATTAGCCTTCTACAACCATTTAGTAATCAAGAATGCATGCATTAGGAAGGCTTGTCGACTTGAGCAATAACATAATCTAAGAAATGAAATTTAACTTGCAAAATCACAAATAGAAATTTTAAGATTAAGTGCAAGTCAATACGACTGTTACATCATCAAGCAAAGAAAACAAGACGACGCAAAGAAAAGCAAATAGACTAGACTAAAACAAAGAAAAACAAGAAAAGAGAAAAATGAAAGAAAAAAAAAATCAAAACAAAAGAAAGAAAACTTCTCTAGTTTAGCAATTCAATGATCCTCGTTTAGATCATCTGCTCCTGTTCTACTATGGTCGCCGGTATACTGGTGAGGTGTAAATAAATCAGCATAAAACATGTCTCCCGGTGTCTGTTGAGAGGAGGCAAATGCTCGATAGAGATTGGTCATCCCCAGTTCTAATCTGACATGTCTATCTCGCTGATCAATCATCACTCGTTCCATCATAGTTTTCAATCTACCGATTATGTCTTCGTTAGAGAGCTGGGATGGTTGTGGAGGGTGGTGTTGTGGTTCCTGTGGTTCAGTATTTTCCTCTGCTGGCATTGCTACTGGTGGGGCAATAGGATGGTCTGCTGGAATCATAGAGTGTTTTGTTATCCATCTTGCAGTGATTGGAGTAGCGGGTTTCAACATTTCTTCGCCTTGTTTTGGTACCACTCGCACCAACTCACATAATTTGCCTATCAGGGAGGCGTGATGGAAGTAGCCTGTCGGGGGATCAAGAATGGTTGTGCCCCGAATATCCTTGGCTATTAACATGCCCACATTAATTATGTCACCTTTTAAGATAGCAAGTAGTAGACATGCTCTTTGAAATGTTATATCGGACACATTCGAACATGGCAATAGTGTATGATGGACAAAAGTACTCCATGCTTTAGCAATCGGGGTGAGGTCCATTGAGTGTAATTTCCGAACTGAGCCATCTCTATTTCGTACCCAATCTGTGCCTGGTCTGCATAAAATGCGTAGGATTTCCTGACTGCTTGCTCTTATAAGTTGTGTTTCCATAGCTAGAAAGCGGCAATCATTATAGTTCGGCAGGCCAAAAATTTCATTGATGACTTGAGGTGTGAATGGTACCCTTTTTCCCCTCACGTAACTCACAAATTGGTCAAATGGGAATGGTTGGTCAGACTTTAGATCGGAGGCATTAGAGTAGAATTCCACAGCTAATGATTTGCTCGCTGTGGTGACATATGTGGTCAGCTTCTCCCATCCTCGGGAAGCAATCATAGCCTGGATGTCAACAAATTCATCGTCTTCCAACTAATTTTTTTTTCACTTACAAACTTGTGGACTGCTGGGAGTTTGGCATGGTATTCCTGTGTTGCCCTGGTCTTGAATAGGAATGCATCGTGTTGTGGGGCGGAAGATGTAGTTGCAACCTTAGTTCGTTTTGCTTTTTGTTGGGTTGCGATTCTGTCCTGAAAAACAAGTAATCACCCCCAAGTTTCAGAATATTTCAAGTTAGAGCTATTTAATTTAGGCACGGTCTACCTTGGAAAAATAACATCATACATGGCCATGAGTTTGTCCACCAAAATTCTAAGTGATAGTAATGCATTTGCATTGGTTGTGTCATTTTAACAAACAGTTGGAATGCAAGCATGATAATGGTTGTGACATTTTATCAAACTGTTGGAATGCAAGCATAATAATGAATGAACAACCCCCAATCTCGCAACCATTAACCCCATTCGATCTCATTAAACAAACATGCGTGCATGCATAATGTATAACATTTAGCATAGATTCAAATTTAAAAGAGAAAAACCCACATGCATCAGTAAACAAGAATGAGTTGATATTAGAGGTTTGGGGAAACTTACTTGAGGATGGGATGATGTTGGATAGGAGAGGGAAACTTACTTGAGGATGAGACAATTTTCGAGGTTGTGTGAAGGGAGGGAGCTTGACCTTCAATGATAATGGTTTTGGTGAAAGAGAGAAGGTTTACTTACTTGTAACGTTTAAAAGCCCAGCATTGCCAGGACATCTGTTAAATGCGCTTTAAGCGCTCCAGGACGCGCTCCAGGCGCGCATTGGCAAAGGCCAAACCTGGTAAATGTGCTTCAAGCACTCCAGGGCGCGCCCCAGGCGCGCGTTGGCAGAGGTGAATTTCCTAAAATGCGCTTCAAGCGCCCCAGGCGCGCTCCAGGCGCACGTTCACAGCGCTGAATTTCCTGAAATGCGCTTCAGGCGCACAACTTGCGCTTCAGGCGTGTTTTTCTCCCTCTCAACTGAAAAAAACAATCCCCAACACATTTTTATGATTTCTTGCTTATACTAAACATCAAGAATGAATAAAATTAGTAATTCAAAACTAAAATTGAAAGTAAATGAACTGACATCAAACTAAAATGCAAAGGATATGAAGTTGGGTTGCCTCCCAATAAGCGCTTGTTTAGTGTCCTGAGCTTGACAATTCGTTCTTCAAATGGCAACCAGGTGGATGGACTCCATCGAAAGTTTTGATTCCTCCCCGAAATACGATTTGAGTCTTTGTCCATTGACCTTGAAGTTCCGATCGGAATGTATATCTTTCAATTCGACAGCACCGTGTGGAAATACCTTTGTTACCTTGAAAGGGCCCGATCATCTTGACTTTAGTTTTCCGGGAAACAACTTCAATCTTGAGTTGAATAGGAGAACTAGTTCTCCTTCTTGGAATTCTTTGAATTTGATTTTTTTGTCATGCCATTTCTTGGTTTTTTCTTTATATATCTTGGCATTCTCATAAGCAAAATTCCGGAATTCCTCTAACTCGTGAAGTTGAAGAATTCTCGCCTCTCCCGCCTTGCCCAAGTCAAAGTTCAAGTACTTCGTCGCCCAAAATGCTCGATGTTCAAGTTCGAGAGGTAGATGACAAGCTTTACCATACATAATTTGATACGGTGACATACCCAGGGAGGTCTTTAAAGCTGTTCGGTAGGCCCAAAGTGCATCATCAAGTTTCGTTGACCAATCTTTTCGTGAGGCAGTTACTGTCTTTTCTAAGATTCGTTTAAGCTGCCTGTTGGGGACTTCAACTTGCCCACTAGTTTGTGGATGGTATGGGGTTGCCACTCTATGACACACATTATATTTCTTTAGAAGGTATTCCATATTCCGGTTTAGAAAATGGGTGCCTTCGTCACTAATCAAGGCTCGAGGCACGCCGAAGCGAGCGAATATGTTCTTCTTGAGAAAGGTGATAACCTGTTTCGAATCATTTGTTGGAGTAGCTATTGCTTCAACCCATTTTGAGACATAATCCACCGCCACCAAAATATAAACTTTGTTATATGACGATGGGAATGGACCCATGAAATCAATACCCCACACATCGAACACTTCTACTTCTAATACAGGATTTTGTGGCATCTCATCCCGTTTTGAGATGTTACCGGTGCGCTGGCATCGATCGCATTTCTTCACATAGTTGAATGCATCTTTGAATAATGAAGGCCAGAACAACCCCGATTGTAGAACTTTTGTTGCAGTTCGGTCACCACTGAAATGAACCCCATACTCAGAGTCGTGGCAGTGCCACATTACCTTTTCTTGTTCCTCCTCGGGCACACATCTTTGCAACAGCCCATCCACTCCTCTTTTGTACAGAAAGGGTTCATCCCATACATAGAATTTGGCATTGTGGATTAACTTCCTTCGTTGTTGGTATGTGAAATCAGATGGGATTGTACCCCCCACCTTGAAATTAGCAAAGTCGGCAAACCAAGGTACCGTGGTAATGGCAAAGATGTGCTCATCAGCGAATTGATCTCGAATCGGTCTGATGTCCTCATTCTCTTCAACCTTCTCCAATCGAGATAGGTGGTCAGCCACAGTGTTCTCTGACCCCTTTTTATCCCGGATCTCAATGTCAAATTCTTGTAGTAATAGGATCCATCTAAGCAACCGTGGTTTTGATTCCTGCTTAGTAAACAAATACCTCAAGGCAGCATGATCAGTGTAAACAATAACTTTCGATCCTAATAAATATGACCGAAATTTATCAAAAGCATAGACTACAGCTAATAATTCTTTTTCAGTTGTAGCATAATTGTGTTGTGCCTGATTTAAAACATGACTAGCATAGTAGATCACATGCAACATCTTGTCTTTTCTTTGTCCCAGAACTGCCCCAATAGCACTGTCACTTGCATCACACATGATTTTAAAAGGTAGTGACCAGTCAGGTGCAATGATGATGGGGGCAGTTATCAGCTGGTTTTTCAAATTGTTAAAAACATGCAAACAATCCTCATTGAATTTGAAAGGTGTGTCTTTCGCGAGTAAGTTTGTAAGTGGTTTTGCAATTTTTGAAAAATCTTTTATAAACCTTCTATAAAATCCAGCATGACCTAAAAAGCTTCTAATGCCTTTCTCGTTGGTAGGGGGG
>NC_021165.2:56773425-56773833 GCF_000331145.2 Cicer arietinum | reverse complement strand
AAACAATTATCAAAGGATGAGCCAAATACAGAAAAGTCGTCCATGAATACCTCGATATGTTTCTCAATCATATCAGAAAATATCGACATCATGCACCTTTGAAATGTGGTCGGCGCATTACACAGTCCAAATGGCATTCTTCGATAAGCAAATACCCCATACGGACATGTAAATGCAGTTTTCTCTTGATCCCCGGGTGCTACAGCTATCTGATTGTACCCTGAATAGCCGTCTAGGAAGCAGTAATACTCATGTCCGGCTAACCGCTCAAGCATCTGATCAATGAAAGGGAGCGGGAAATGATCCTTCCTCGTGGCACTGTTCAATCTCCTGTAATCAATACACACTCTCCAGCCTGTAACCGTCCGAGTAGGAATTAACTCGTTCTTTTCATTTGTGATGACAGTC
>NC_021165.2:56726179-56771340 GCF_000331145.2 Cicer arietinum | reverse complement strand
GTTGCGGTTTTGTAATTCAAAGAACCACCGGTTGTGGCATCCAACATAATTCTAGTGATCGGCCTCAAGCCATTACAGAATATTTGCATTTGGGCAGTGTCGTCATAAACATGATTAGGACATCCAGCTAGTAAGTTTATGAATCTCCTATAGGTGTCACGAAGAGATTCCCCTTCTTTCTGTTTGTAACTGGTGATTTCTTGCCTCTTTCTAACGAACATGGCTGGGGGGAAATATTGTTCCAACAACTTATCCTCAAGATCATCCCATGTGGTGATGCTGTCGGCGGGGAATGAAAGAAACCACTCCTTAGCATCATCTATCAAAGAGAATGGTAATAGCTTCAATTTCTTGTTTTCCTCAAACAAACCATCCACCTTCACTGTTTCACATAATTCAAAGAAATTTGTGAGGTGTCTATTAGCGTGTTCGTTATGTCTACCGGCAAAATGAATTTCCCTCAACTCTCAGTATAGAGCAGGACTTATTTCAAACTTATTGACTGTAACCGGTTGGTGATGAATGGGTAATCGAGCACGATTTCTAATTCGACTCCCATATTCTCCGAGAGTATGTTCTGGTGCTGGTGGGTCGGCCATTTCAGTAAATATGACACAATCACCCAAAACCTCTTCTTCCAATCCTAAATGTCTTTCCCTTTGTCTCCTTTCTCGAGCTGCCTTTCTATGTGCTTTCGCTGTTTTTTCAATTTTTGGATCAAAGATAAGTTCAGCTGAGGACTGGCCTCGCATACAAGGTTAGACAAATTGTGAGTACTGAAGAGTTAAAGAAAGATAAATAGTTAAGTAAAAATAAGAGAGTTTTAAACCAAAATTTTTTTTTTATTTTTTTTAATTAGAAATAAAATAAAAGAAGAAATTTTATTGCAGAGCAAAAAATTTCAATTCAGTAAATAAACTAATTCAATAGTGATATGGCAGTCCCCAACAACGGCGCCAAAAACTTGATAGCATTTCAGCAAGTGTACTGAATCGTTGCAAGTAATAATAAAACGGTAGTACCGAGTGTCGAACTCAAGGATTGCGTTTTACTATTGAATTATATTTGATTACTAGAATTGAACAAAAAGGTTCCCAAGTTGATTGAAATAATGTTTGAAATTAACAACAATAATAAAATTGATCTTTTATAATGAGAAAAATGTCAGGGATGAGTTTCACTTCGAATCCAACTTTGGTGTCTAATTTGATCCTAGTTATTGAATTCCTTTATTGAATTATTACCGAATTCTCTTTATTATTCTTGCCCTAATGTCTTAGTGACAGAACCTTTAATTCCAAAGTAACCCCTAATTCCTTAGTGGATTTAAGATTAGAATTAAGCATTACCGTATAGAAATTCTCTTGTAAATTATTGCTTTGCAACTAATTTAATTGGTTTCATGACCTGCACCTATGTCTAGACTACAAATTCATGAATTTCTCATCTCAAGCATTTGTAAAGTCCACTTCCGTTTCAAAATACAAATCGTAGAACATTTTAATGTTGATCAAGCAATAAAAAGCATTAAGCACAGAGATGAGAAAAATAATTCAATAAACTCATTCATATAACTAGAAATCAAATCAGAAAAATAAGGGTTTCATCTGGTTACACTCATCCCTAACAAATAGGGTTTAGTTACTCATGACAGAGATACAAAAGATAAGGATTAAAGAAGAATTACAAGAATGATTCATGGATGATTCTTGATAAAACTGCTTCAATGGCGTTAGAAACGGCCGTCTTTGAGTTTCTATGTAAGGGCACAAGTCTCCCAAGTTCCCAAGAGTCAAAAAGATCCCTAAAACAGTAAAAATCTGCGTTTTTATGGTTGCTGGTGCGCGTCGCGCGCCCCAGGCGCGCGTTGGCAGAGGTCAAATCTGAGAAATGCGCTCCAGGCGCGCAGGGCGCGCTCCAGGCGCACAGCATCTGTTGTCTGATGTATTTTGCATGTTTCTCATCTTTTGCTTCTGAATTTGGTCCCGGTATCTTCATGAAAGTTGTAGACATGAATCTTAGCTTTCATTAGAACTTGGAGTGACACTAATTGGACATCTAGAACTCCAGATATGGCTGAAATACTCCACATATATCATGTTGATTCTTCACCAAAATTCAACACTGCACTAAAACAAAACGCAATGTAAAATTACGACAAATTCCTACTTAATCAACGAAATAAAAACAAAAAAACATTTTATTAACTCAGAGAACAAAAATCAACAAAATGTATCAAAAAAAATCCTTAATTTAACTGATGATTGAGGATAAATAAGACTAAAACAGTGGGAAAATATGCATATGATGAAGAGTCATCAACAGGGGAAACTCTTTTCTCATTGGTTTGTGGAATGAAAGCAGTACTTTCTGTTCAAGTTGAAATCCCCTCGATCAGAGTGTTGATAGAAACAAAACTAGAAGAGGAAAACTGGACTCGATCACGATTTGACCAATTGAATCTCATTGAAGAAAAATGGATGATAGCTCTCTATCATGGTCAACTATATCAAAAAAGACTTAAAAAGTCTACGAGAAAAAGGTTCGTCCTCGAGAGTTTCAAGAAAGGGACTTAGTATTAAAGAAAATATTGTCCATCCAAAAGGATTATCATGGAAAATGAACTCCGAACTACGAGGGACCATATGTCATGAAAAAGGCTTTCTCTATGGGAGCTTTAATACTTTTAGAGATGGATGAAAATAAGTTTTCACTTTCTAGTAAATTCATATGCAGTCAAAAAATATTATGCTTGAAAAAAAAAAACAAATGAATGAAAAATGGGTTTGCTGGGTTGAAAAACTAAAAAGACGACCTAGACAAAAATTAGAGCATCCCGATAGACTGAAAACTTGAAAGAGCACTTCAAACAAAATTTAGTGATAAAATAAAGGGTTCAAGCTGTCCAAACTAGGGCAATTATTATTCTTGAAAGCTGACCAATGAGAGTTCTAAATTACAACAATGACTAACATTTGTTATCCCTCCAACTAGAGCTAAACACACTCATTCCAATATTGTAACCCCTACCTTAATTGTTTTTTGTTTCCAATGTAATGAATATATCCTATAGTTTTGCCTCCATGTATGCCTCTAATTTTGGTTCTACCTCTGATTCAGATTATGGTTCTACCTTTGATGATATCCTCTAGTTCTTCCTCTATTTTTGTCTTTGGTTTCATTTCTGCCTTTGGTAGTATCCTCTAATTCTTCCTCGGGTTCTGTTTCTACTTCTAGTAGCATCATCTGGTTTTGCCTCCATTTCTACCTCTGTTTCTTCCTCTATTTCTAGTGGCATCATAAGGTTCTACCTCTGATTCTGGTTATGCCTCCATTTCTGCCTCTAGTTCTATTTTTGCCTCTTGCGGTATCTTCTGGTTTTGTTTCCAGTGGTATCCTCTGATTCTGGTTTGACCTCTTAGGTTTTGGTTCTATTTCTACCTCTTATAGTATCCTCAGGTCCTGTTTCTACTTTTGGTGGCATCATATGGTTTCTGTCTCTGGTGGTATTCTCTAGTTCTACCTTTGTTTCTGCCTCTAATTCTAGTTCTGTCTCTGGTTCTGTTTCTACCTCTGGTTTTGTCTCTGGTTATGGTTCTGCCTCTGATTCTGGTTCCACCTCTAGTGGAATCCTCTGGTTGTGCCTTCATTTATACCTATGTTTCGTTTCTGCTACCGGTGGCATCCTTTGGTTCTGTCTCTATTTCTGCCTCTAATTTTGATTCGTCCCCTTGTGGTTCTGCCTTTAATTATTGTTTTGGTTTTGCCTCTAGTTTTGTTTCACCCTCTGGTGGTATCCTTTAGTTCTACCTTTGTTTCTTCCTCTAATTCTAGTTCTCCCTCTGGTGGTATCCTCTGATTTTTCCTCTTCCTCTGGTTCCATTTATGTCAGTAGTAGTATCCTCTAGTTTTGCCTCTGGTGGTATCCAATGGTTCTGCCTCTGGTTCCATTTCTGTTTTTGGTTGTATCCTCTGGTTCTGCCTCTGATTTTAATTATGGATCTGGTTTTGGCTCTAATTCTAGTTTTGCCTACGTTCTTGCCTCTAATTTTGATTTTGCCTCTTGTTCCATTTCTGTCTTTAGTTGTATCCTTTGGTGGTATCATTTAGTTTCGTTTTTGCCTCTAGTTGTCTCTCTGGTTCTAGTTCTAATTCTGCCTCTGGCCATATCCTCTTGTGATATCCTCTTGTCGTATCATCTGGTTCTGATTCTAGTTCTGGTTCCCTCTTAGTTCTTGTTTTTTTTTTTTTGCAATATTAGCACTTCTTTCCATCTTTTTTGTCTACAACATCAACACTCCCTTTCATTCTAGTTGCACACACCATCTTTTTATCCTTTTTTTTTTCTTTGTGTGCATACCATCTTTCCAATCCTTTTAAAGCCCCTTTTGCTTCTTTTTTTTCCTTCCTAAAATGGCTACAATTTTTACCATGTATACAAGCAATTAAAATGTGTATCCACTTTTTTCCATAAACAAATCTATTTTTTCTGCAAAAACAAACAATAATTCATAATTCAATTTTATCTCATGGATACAAAGATTGATCATTTTTGTCTATAAATTAGAGGGGGAGGAGTTTTTAGAGTTTTTTAGTTTTCTTTTTTAAAGCTAGTAAGAGTTTTTGTTAGTAAAATAAAGAAAGCATGAAATGAGTTAAGGAAGAATACAACAATTCAAAACAAAAGCAAAATACAATAAGAGCAACTCAATGTGTATAACAAATATTTAACTTGTGTGGTAACTATTTCTAAACTCACCTCGGTAACAGTTTTATAGTTTTATTTAGTTTTAAACCTTTAATTTAATATACATAAAATAAGTTAAAATGACACTCATTGTAACCTAATAATTGAAAATCCTTTTATTGCTAACAAAAAAAAATCTCTTATTGCTGCTAAATACTTCTTGAGTCCCACAATTAGTGGTCCATTAGCAAAAACTAAATATCCTAAAATGAATGTTTGTTTCAATTTTAAATACATTTTAATTAATATTTAAAATGGTTAAATAATCATATATTAATATTTAATATAAATAATTTGATTAAAATTATCATTATTTTAATTTGTACAAAATAATCAATTACAATAATTACTTTTGTACGAAAGCCATAATCATCAACGCAACTTTAATATATATGTTTTTTGTAATACAACTTCAATCATGAATAAATAGAACTTTGAGAAAACTCACCGTACCAACCAAAGATAAATAAGAGCAGTGGTATCACTAGTAGTTACTACCTCAACAAATGTTTATGCAACATGGGCATAGACATCATATCTTGCTATTAATGTACATCTATACGTGCTTGAGAAGCCAAAAATATCCAACAAATTATCAAAGGCGTGAGTAGGGTCTCCCTACAAGGGACCTACACTATGACCCTTTTTCAAAAAATTTAAAGATAACTTTATCGGGATTTGTGTATTTAGACTTATGATAGTACTCGTACTATTTATTTAGTGAAAAAAAATGAAAATGTTTTGGGAGTCACGTTTTCTTAAAAGTGGGGCGCGTTTTGTTCTGTACTAGGCGCTAAAAAGCATCCAATTGCTCCTTAGAAACCCAACCAGAAAACGAAAGGAGAATCGATTGCTCTTTGTTTTTTATACCATGATCTCGAAACATGGGTTCAGGATTTGCATTTCGTAGCACACTCATATTCACTAATCCTTTTCCTTATGCTAGATACATCTATGAATAAACCTAGTTTTTTATACCATTGTAGTTTGATTACAATGGAGTTTCCCCATTTGAGTGTTTGGGTCTTACGTCTATATATAAATTATTTAATAATTTTTTAGCTCAACTCTAACAAAGCTTCTCATTGGGTAGCCAAAACTACTTCGAACAATATTATTTTTTTAAATAAATAAATACGATTTTATGGTTAGGTAATAGTATATATTTAGCAACTTTTTTTCGGTTAGATAGTTATCAATGTGATGATTATGTTATTAGATTATGTATAAATACTTTTTTTTAAACAGTTAACTTAATTTTCTTTTTCGTAAAAAAAAAATAGAATTGTAATGGCTTACGTTTGTAACTACACATAATCTTAGTCTAAATAGACACAAATAAATAAATTATTGTGCTAAGTCTAAATAGAATTTTGTGATAAATCTAAATTTAATTTATATTAAACATTATCCACCAAGATTAATCCTATTTTACAATAAAATTGAATTCTATTATCAATGTGATGACGACATAGTTTTGATAAATAATATATAACTAATTCTATAAAAAAAATTAATAGAATATATTTATTTCATTAATAATAATTTATATATATTGAAATGTCAATAAATAAATAGATGCTAACTAAAAATTGGGCTATAGGCTAGCCTATTTGGTTGATTTATTTTCAAAACTCAATTGGAGAGTTTTGGAAGTAAGTAGAGAAGGGTTGTGTACAATCATGTAATAAGTTTGCCTTCACAGTTTTCACAATCATCTTCTTTGTTGCCACAAAACTGTTTAGAGTCTAACTCAAAATCAATAGGCTCTAGATGCATGTCAGGCACCCCTTGAATAGCAAACGATAGGCCATAAGTTTGCCTTCACCAATCGAGCACAATGAAAATATCCAAAAGCCATAATTGCCACTGTCCTTTAAATTTCGAAAGTTTCTCTTACCTTAATGAATCTTAAATTTATATTTTTTTTCCTCTCACGGTAAATATTATGTATAATTTTTAATGTTAATTTAAATTATTTTTTATATTATCCTTTAATGATTATTATATATATAATTTTTAAATTATAATTCTATATATTTTACTATGAATTTTATTTAAGCAAAAAATAATTGGTACAAAATAAACGTCAGTCACAATTTTTATGTTACCTTAATACAATTTTTATTTTACCTTAATTTTTATTCTTCTATATTATCTTTCAATGAATACTATATACATTGCATTGATAATAATAAAAAATCCACTAATAATTAAAATAATTGATTTAGTAAAATGATTATTTTTCTTTTAATTACTATACTTTTTTTAATATATATACACAAACTTTAAACGAAATTAATTATGAAACGAATAATATATATATATATATATATAATAAAAATTTGTTGACTTTAAAAAGTAACTTTTATTTGAGTTCAAACACATAAATTTCATCAATCAAACTGATCTTACAATTAATATTTTACTTATTTATTCAAAAATATATCATATGACAAATTGAACTTGTTTGATATAGTATGAAATACTATTAAATTTTTAAACTCTTTTAACATATTTGACCTACTAAATAAAAAATAATAATTAATCAGTTGAATTGATAAAATGTATGTGTGTGTATATATATATTGTAGACACATACATACTCGAGGTACAATTTTAAAGTGAGTAGTTTATTATACACATTAAAATTTATCATTTTAATTATCAAATTAAATAAATAATTCTTATAGAATAGACCAAATCAACAAATTATCATAAAATTTTAAAACTATTTGATATTTATATCATCAAATTAACCTATATTATTTTTTTTAGAGTATAAGTATTTATTGGCTATTAAGTTACCTAGCTATAAATTTTATATTTTATGTACTTGATCACTAATATAATATAAATAAATACTAAATCTAAAAATAAAGTATTGAAAGTGTCGTCGGAATGTGTGTATTCTATTTTTTTTAAGTTTCAATATTATTTTTTCAATGTAAAATACCTATAATAGGTAATATAATATGTCAATATTTAATTATTGATTTGATAAAATTTATTATTTATAATGAATTATGAAATGCAATAAATCTTCAAAAGGTATTGGAGATGAAGATATTAAAATTAATGAATACAACACTAATAATTATTTTATAATCATCTCTAAATTTGAATTCTCTCTTTTAAAATTATAAAATCAAATTTTTACTATTGAATTAATTCATATAAACCAACAAATTAAGTTGAGAGTTATATACTACTATTTATTTTTCCTCGTTACACAATAGATATCATTTTAATAAGAAAATTTAATCTTAAAATAATGTCATTCTTAATTTTTAATATAATTTTAATTATTATTTTTTACTTGTACCCTGCAATTTATTCTCTTTCTTATAGTTATAGTCATTTTTTAATATATATTTAAATGAACAAAAATAATATTAATTGTGAAATAAAAGTATATATATATATATATTTATATTACATTAAATTACACTATTGATCTCTTAAATTATTTTTTAATTTTACTTTATTGTCTTGAAAACAGAAATAAACGTGATATTTTTTATTTATTTAATTTTTTTATTTTTAAATTATAATTTAATTGATAAATATTGATATTATTAAATAAGATATTTTGTTTTGGATTCGAATCCGATATCTCATTGTGTGAATTTGTTATGGTATAATTTATTACATCTTCTGAATAAAATAAAAAGTGATATTTTTTATGTAAAAATTTTAAAAATAGCATATAGGAAATTTAAAAATATATTTCTACTTTTAATATCACAGTACTTGTTAACATTTTCAAAAATAAAATAAATTTTAAAGGTTAATTTTGAGCTGATTTATTTATAAAAAAAACAAAAGATGGGTAAGAGCAGGGGATGGGTGCATTAAATATTCAAGTTGACCCAAAGATAAAAAGAACAAATTATGAGAGCATTGGTCATCAAGTAACGCATTTTCCGGAAACATAGCTGTATTTCACTATGATTTGATTGATCTCAACCTCAAGCTGAAAACAACATTAATCAATTTGAGGATACTACTAGCCTATGTCTTCTGACACTATTACAAAGCCTAACAATATCAAAGAATACACGAGTTGCCCTTGAATTAGGGATATTTTATGTTCACATTGTGAAGTAATATAACTCAACCGAATTAGGGTATCCTTCTTTTATGTACCCAAAAAAGAGCATGCTTCTTTTAGAATTTTACACTTTGTTGAATTTTATTTTATTTATGTCAAATTTGAAAGTGTTACATTGACTAGTTTCTTCGCGGCTTAATTGCTCTGTTTTCAGGTTAATAATAATTGCTCTGTTTTTTTTAGCTTTTTACGAAGTTCTGGTTTTAAATATAAAAAAATATGGATCAATAAAAATAAATATATTCAATATAAATTTTAAATAAAATATATACACTTTTATTGATTTAACTTTCATACGCTTAACATCTTAATAAAATATATTTATTACCATAATAAAATTGTCAAAATCACGATAAAATATAATAATAAAAATTATAATTTATTTATAAATTACGGCAATTTATTTTGATTTTAACAAATGTATCATAATATCAAATATGTGCTTAATATTTTTTTTTTACATATTATCCAAAATTAATAACTCAACTTCAATATAAAAAGCAGTTAATTCACTTTGATTTTAAGTTAATTCACTTTAATTGACACATTATAATTCTTATTAAACATATTTTTGACACATTATCAAAACTTAATATCTAGTTACCTAAAAGAAAAATTTAGATTGTAATGTTAGAATAAACTAGAAAAAACCACAAACTTAAGTTAATTCACTTAATGTTTACCAAAAAAATATGTTAATTCACTTAGTACAAAAAAACTCATATATCACTTAATTTTATCATTTTCAAAAAAAGAATCTCCTACTAAATACTTCATCCATCTTATAATAAATGTAAGTTTAACAAAAAAAAACTATGTATAGAAATTAATGTTATTTTTTATTTTTAATGTAATTTTATTTATTATTATTTTTAATTATACTTTTTAATTATTACTATTTATACTACTTTTAAAATATTAATTGTAATTTATATTTATGATAGTAAAAAATATATCAATAATTAAAAAGAATAATTTAATAAAATAACTAATTTTTCTTTTATTTATAGTTATTTTATTTTTATTATGGTTGTATTTCTTTGAATTTTCTTAATATTTTTTTTATTGAAGCAACTACTTTTTGTCCTTTGCACTCTATTTCGAACTATTACTTTGGGTATTTGTACTCTTTTATTTTAATAATATATTTATTAAAGTGTTGGAGATAATTAGTAATATTTATGATTTCTCAACACAATTAAAATATTATTATTGGTATATGGTATTTTCGCATTTAATATATATATATATATATATATATATATATATATATATATATAAAATAATACAAGTGAAGTGAGCAAAAATAAAATTTACTATTATGGGTGAATCCTTCTCTTAATCGATAGTTAAACTTCTATAAATAATCTTAGATTAATAATTTAAAATTATAACTACGATCAATAATATATTTCAGAAATTTTAATAACTAATAATTTTATTTATCTTTATAAGTAAAATAATAATCAACTAATATCAATTTAATATAAAATAAATACTTATTTTTCTTATATTTTTGTCGAATTAATACTATTTTAATTAATATTTTAATTATAATAAAAATAATTATTAATATATACTTCTAAAATACAATATCTATAATGATTAGAGTTTTATACACTATGGTCTATCTTTCAGTTTCTCTATTATTATGATGTAATTCTCCTTGGGTGGAAGCAAATATACTAGACTATCTTCACTTTGATTTAATGGACCAAAGACTTTTGCACCAACAATCATAACAATGATGTCCCCTCCCTACACTCCTCTGCTACACTAATCATTCATCTTTAATTTCTTTTTTGAAAGGCTTTCCATATTTGTTTATCTAAGATTATCCCATTTTCATTTAAACTGTAATGTCAAAATATTTTAAAGTTACATTGACACGTTGCCCTAAAGTCATGTTAAATATTCTACAAATAATAATTGTCTTTAAAAAAATATATTACACCAATTTCAATATAAAATTTATTTTAATATACTAATAAGTATTCTAAGACACATTAGATTTTCCTAAGATTTTAATACTATATATGAGAGGCACTAGACAACAGTGGCAATTGAAAAAGTGGTGGTAGCGGCGCTTCATTTTTCTTCATCTCATTTTTGTCTTTGACATTCATTCCCATTCACACACATATAATAATAGACAACTTGCTCCATAAAATAATAAAAATGTTGTTAAAATAAACTGTACTAGATAAATGAGTGAGTGTTGTTAAAATAAATTAGCATACGGTGAATATTATATTTATATTAAAAATTATTTATTTTAGGACAATTATTTTTAACTTACTTTGAGAGTACTTTTAAAAAGTATCTTTGTTATAACCACCGAAGTAGTAATTACTTGCACAGTTGCACTCACTCGAATATGAATAACGATTATAAAAGAAGAGTATTACAACAATAATTTCAGTAATAATTAGAACAACATTAAACCCAATATTACAAACAGTAGCATACTATATCTTGGCAATTTAGTTAAGAATTTAGCACGAACTTCACTGTAAAAAAACACTCAAATAACACGTGCGTGTGTGAGTGTACTTCGATAAAAAATGCTCAAGAAAACATATACTATTTTAAAGTGTTTAGATATATATATTTTTCGAGCAAACACACAGTTAAAGGATTGTCACAATAGTACTCATATTGAGAATGAATCTTTTAAGAGAAATGTTGAATGGTAAAAGAGTGAAAGTAACGACAAGTTACGAAAATTTAAAATTAATTTATTTTTCATTCTTATTTTATGTTTTTCACTAAATAAGAGGATGGTTTTCTTATCAACATTTCATATATCGACAACTCATCATTTTTGTGTTTTTTTTTAAATCTCATATATACTAAATAGCACTATTCATCTTTAAATATATCAAAATTACATATAAACATATTTAAATATATCTTTTGTTAATCATTTTATTCACATAAATATGTCTTTAATTTTTATTGAAGCAGTCATACGATATATTAAAATAAAAAAATTCTTTAAGTTTAAGATGTGTCAAAAATAAAAACACAAATTCAAGAGAGCTGCAATTCTCAACTGAATAACAAAAACAAACAAAGCCAAAACAACAAAAACACTGAAAAAAAACCTCTAGAACAAACCACTAAAATATTAACTCAAACATCAATTTGGATTTGACCATCATTGATTAAAGTAATACACACAAAAATTTCCTTTATATTTGCCCAACACCAACAAAGAAGTTTAATGTGTTCCGTAGTCTCAAGAATACTATATTCTTCGCATATGAAAATAATATGATTCTTCATTTTTCAAATAGCTCAAATGTACATTTATCAAATAAGATTGAAAAAATGGCCACTTTTTCTATCAAGCATACCTAACCCATCAAATTGTTGAGTGTGGGTCACAGTAAATTAGAAAAACGACCCTGAATGTTTACCCAATAAAAAATACTTCGTCATACCAATCCAAACGAGAGACAATAAAAAAAATAGATGTTGGACAATTTCTTCAAGACCACAACCACCCACACACAAACTAGATGAGCTACCTATGATGCCTTTCTTCATCAAGTTATTTTTCGTAGGAAGTTAAATGTGCAACAATCTCCAAAATAAAAGAGAAACTCTCAACTGCACCGTCATGTTTCAAATAATATCACCAAAGAGAGTGATCAACATTTGAGTTCTCCATAAAACCAAGATAAGCATCTTTCACATAATACACACGGTTGGTAGAATTTTTCCAATACCATAAATCCTCAACTTGAATCCTTCAGATGAACTTAGCAAACAATGAAAACACATTATGACACCAACTCTTCCTTCCAATGAAACCGATTATAGAGCCAACCCCACCCATCACCCTCAACATCCCACCCCAATATAAACATATCCCCCACCGTTATATATTTGTCACATTCTGTTGGAACCAAGTTGATTTTATACTTAGAGTTTTGATGTTAACAAAAGTATTTTATGAGAACAATATATTTGACTTCACAAAGTATGAAAGAAGATTCATGATTTTGAAGATAATCTAAAATAAGATTTGATTCATATTTATAATTGAAGAAAATATAAAGACATCCTTTTAGTATTTGCACCTTTAATTGGCATTAGAACTCGGTCTCAAGGTTGACCACTTCACAATGTTTGAGGAAAGATCCAAGAGTTCAACATGTCTAGATTCAGTGAAGAAGCTACTAGAAGGAACCACATTTGTTTGATGGAGAACATTTTGAGTACTAGAAGGACAGACTAAGAAGTTTCTTTATTTCACAAGATACTGAACTTTGGGACTTGGTGGAAGATGGTTATATTGTTTCAAAGAATACTGATGGTATATAGATTCCATAGAAAGAAATGGATGTTGATCAAAAGAAGATGTACAAGATGCATCATAAGTCTAGAACATTCATGATAAATGCAATCACTTTCAAGGAGTTTGACAAGTGCACCAACAAGGAGACAACAAATAGTATTTATGATAGTCTGATTCTGACTTGTGAAGGAAGCAAGCAAGTTCAGGAAGCAAAGGCCAACTTCCTAGTCAAAAAGTATGAGTTGTTCAAGATGGAAGAAGATGAAGACATTGAAACAATGTTTTCCAGATTCCAAACTCTAGTCTCAAGATTAAAGATAATTGAGAAGAGTTATACTATTGTTGATCACGTGAAGAAAATACTAAAAACCCTGCCAATCAAGTGGAGAATTAATCAGTTCTCTCAATTCACAAATTGATTGAACTTGCAGAGGATGAGCCCACGAAGAGACAACCAAACTTGGCTTTGAAATCCAAACAAAAGAAAGCTCATAAGGTAATAGCAGAATTAGTGGATGATGATTTAGAAGACCAGAATAGAGACTCAGAGGAAGAGGAAATGACTTTCATATTCATAAAAATTTAAAAGATGTGACACAACAAAAAGAAAAAATTTCCCCAAAAATATTCCAAGAAATCTGAGAGCGTTTCAGCAAGTGTACTGAATCGTTGCAAGTAATAATGAAAACGGTAATACCAAGTGTCGAACTCGAGGATTGCGTTTTACTATCAAATTATGTTTAATTACTAAAATTGAACAAAAATTTCCCAAATTGATTGAAATAATATTTAAAATTAAAAACAGTAATAAAATTGATCCTTTATAATAAGAAAAATGTCAAGAATGAGTTTCACTTCAAATCCAACTTTGGTGTCTAATTTGATCCTAGTTACTGAATTCCTTTCTTGAATTATTACCGAATTCTCTTTATTATTCTTGCCCTAATGTCTTAGTGAAAGAACCTTTAATTCCAAAGTAACCCCTTATTCCTTAGTGGATTTAAGATTAGAATTAAGCCTTACCGTACATGAATTCTATTGTTAAACTATTGCCTATGCAACTAATTTAATTGGTTTCGTGACTTGCATCTATCCCTAGACTACAAATTCATGAATTTCTCATCTCAAGTATTCGTAAAGTCCACTCCCGTTTAAAAATAAGAATCGTAGAACATTTTAATGTTGATCAAACAATAAAAAGAATCAAGCACAGAGATGAGAAAAATAATTCAATAAACTCATTCATATAAATATAAATCAAATCAGAAAAATAAGGGTTTCATCTTGTTACACTCATCCTTAACAAATAGGGTTTAGTTACTCATGACAAAGATAGAAAAGATAGAGATTAAAGAAGAATTACAAGAAAGATTCATGAATGATTCTTGATAAAACTGCTCAAATGGTG
Source organism: Cicer arietinum (assembly GCF_000331145.2). Lineage (NCBI taxonomy): Eukaryota > Viridiplantae > Streptophyta > Magnoliopsida > Fabales > Fabaceae > Cicer > Cicer arietinum. The sequence continues at coordinate 56,756,765 of NC_021165.2, read as the reverse complement.
TTAGAAACGACCTTCTTTGAGTTTCTATGCTAGGGTACAAGTCTCCAAACTTCTTAGTAGTAAAAAAGATCCATAAAAAGTGGAAAAAAAAAACGCATTTTTAAATATTTAGCCGCATGGCATGCGCCCCAGGCGCGAATTTTGAACTTCAAGCGTGACTCGGCATATTGAAAAGGGGGAATATGCGCCCCGGGCGCAGCTGTTGTGCTTCAGGCGCACAACTTCTTCTATTTGACGTTTTCTACCTTTTTCGCCTCTTTTGAGTCTGAATTGGGTTTCGGTGTATTCATGAACATTGTAGCTATGGATCTTAGCTTTCATTTGTACTTCATTTGACTCCAATTGGACATCTAAAACTCCAGATATGGCTAAAATACTCCACATAGGTCATGTTGATTTCTCACCAAAATTCAGCATTGCACTAAAACAAAGTAACAACGCAAAACTACGAAAATTCTCTACTTATTCAAGGAAATAAGAACATAAACATTTAATTAAATAAAAGAACTAAAATCAACAAAATATATTAAATAACTCCTTAAATTAACTAATGAATAAAAGATAAATACGACTAAAAACGATGAAAAATATGAATATGATGAAGAGTTATCAAAATCCAAAATACGAAATGATGATAAATCTGACAAGAAAAACATCATTTGTCATGGATGCAATGAACTTGGACATATCAAGTTAGAATGTCCAAATATGGAGAAAAAGAAACATCATACAAAGATTCGAGACACAAGAAGAAAAGTATAACCTTGTATATTGTTTTGATAAATTACAAAAATTGGAGCTTAATCTGGAGAGAAAAAAAAATTTATATATAAAGTAGACATCATAAGCTTTCCAAAGAGTGATCGTTTACTCAATTCAAATGCTTATAAGTTTATGTTTGTTGATGTTGCAGTTACTCTTAGTTTTGCGTTGCTTTAACATAAATGTGAGACAGTTTTGGGAAAATTCTATTATAATCATGTTTCCTTGATTTTTCTTTTGCATTATATGATTAGTATGATAGAATTGACTTAATAATGCATTTTATCATATGAATGAATGATGTTTTATGTTATATTGCTTTTAAATCATAAGAATTTTCAAGGTTTGAGTGTATGATTGTTTTTATTGTATTCATTAATATATATCTCTGTGTGTGTGTGGTATTCTTATATATTTACTATATGTTTAAATAATGTGAGCAATATATGATTCATTTTACTTTGATGAATTCTGCATTTATATACGACGAAAGCAAGGGTGCATGAGACACCGCTTACATACGTAATTATGTTCAATCTTACCATAATAAAGTTACTAACAAGAAGAGGACATTGGTAAAAATAATGTAGTCTTTATGACATGTTTGTTAGGTATGAACTAGTAATATCAATCACAAGGAAAAGGAGTTTGAATTGTGATTTCTGTTTTTTAAATATTAATTCTTGCTTTTAATTTAAACTAACTCAAGATCAATCTTGGTTACTTATAAAAATTTCAAGAACGTCCTTGGTTAGTCACAAATAAATGAAACAAATTATTTAAACTTGATTAGTGATAGTGAGTGAGAAATAATAAAGGATATGGATAAGTGAATAACACAATGACGTTTACTGGCTCACCCAAGATGGACTACGTCGAGTTCTCACAATTTGTTAGCTTTTCTACTAATGTGCTTCACACAAGAACATTCTTGGTTTCACACAATTTTCTTCTTGATCAATTACAACATTCACCTTTCAACCTTGAAAGGATTTTTACAGATACCTTTTAGTCCATAAAGGATTTTTACCCGATATCTTTTAATCATAAAATAGATTTTTACACAACACTCAAACTATCTTTAAGAAATAGTCTTGAGTTTTCAAATGAAATTATGAAAGAAGGTTATATGATTAGTATCTACTCAACACTTGTTTGAGATTGGTTATGAGCAATAACTCAGTAAAAAGATCATTGAATCTAGTGTTAGAGAATTGGAGTATTTGCTTGATTGAAGAGTCTTTTATTTTTTGAGTATGATTGTTTTAGTGATAAATTGATTGTACTAAAAACTCTTGATATTATCTTCACCTTGAGATTCTTTTTATATACACGATGAAGGTCAAAGACAACTCATATAACCATCAGCGATCCAACTGTTTAGAGTGGTAGTTTAATAGAAATGTGTTCTATTTTCGTTTGTGCTTGAATGAATATTGTGACTGAGCTCTTTAGTAGTTGTCTGGTGTCAGTTTTCTGCTTTACACGCAAGTTGGACTTTCTGCAAATGGTGCAGCAACAATGTCCTTTTCATCTTTGTTGTTCTAGATGTACTTGTTCATTGGCCATTAATTTAGAGATTGACTTGGTTATTGTTCTTGATGTTATTTTGCTTCTTTTAACCTTTTGGGTTTGATCATTTTTCTAAGTTGTTTTGATATTCGTTTTACTTAAAATCTGAATTTTGGAAATGATTCATTTCATTTTTATCTTTAAAATGAATTATCTAGTATGATATTGATTGATTAGAATGATACTATAAAAAACCAGAATGATCTTGATTTGCACAAACTGCTGCGCTTATGAACCGGAATGATCTTGGTTTGCCTAGATTGATATTCTTATGAAACAAAATGTTCTTTTATACACCAAAATGATATTGATTACATACCTTAAAATAATACACTGAAAAACACAAGTTAAATAGCAACACAATTAGAATCACGATTATAAATTAATTAACGTGTTTGTTTATCTTCAAAACATTGATTTGGGATTTGACCTTAACAAGGTAGAGTTTAAGTTATTAGATTACTCACGCCTAATGGCTTAAATATTTTGAAAGATTCATAGCTAGAGATAAAAGAGGTAACTCGAGAGTAACTTATATAAGAAGAGAAACTTATATGATAATTTTATCCTTGAATTAGAATGTCAAATGATTTGGTTCAATGCATTGGGACTCACTCAGATGTAATCTCATCCCACATTACTTAAATGTTTTAGAGGTAAAAAGACTTAGATCAAGAGCTGAAAAAATGAATCATAGCAGTTTATGCTATAGTTGGTTAAAATTTCTAGGAAATAATTTTGAACCATGGATGTGTTTATGTACTCCATTTTTGTTGATTCTTTTGAATGATTAGTATGTATATTAATACATTTGCATGACTTTGTGTCGGGATCTGTATTTGTCATCTCTTTTTTCGAATTATGCTAACACTCAAGTTATATTGTAGACACTTAACTTATGGTATTACAGTCTTGGCAACCATTTTCCCCTTCTTCTAAAAACTTGAGCAACTTTAGACAAAGTGAGGTAGACTAGAGCTATCTCTTGGCCAAACTAACACATCCTCAGATAATTCAGAAGAGTTGTTAACCACAAAGGGAATGTCTTGAGAGCCACTGGTTTGAACAAATATTCTTCTAAGATCACCACTTGGTCGAATGCATTCCTTACGAGAGATCAGTTTCATCTTGGGTCTAGAGAAATGGATTGGTCTGATCTTTCTCGACCTAAAGTATACGACCCATGACATTATGTGTTCCAAAATTAGGTTTGGAAGATCGTCTTGATCCTCTGGGAGATATTCCACATTAGACCCTTATGGTTTTTGCTAACGTGATCTACATACCTACCTTTGGGTACCACACACCTAATCAGAATCTTGAAGAGTACCATGTACTTAGGTTTTAAGTGCATAGACTTGGAATTCACCTTAGAATCTTCAAACAACTCCTTGTTGATCTTGAAAGAGCCAACCCTGAACTCTTACCCATTTTCGATCAAAATTCCTTCATCTGGGCATCTTGTAATGGAAATAAAGAATTGTTGAGTGAATTTGATTGGAAACCCTAACATTGTACTTGATACTTCTCCGTCTTTGTTTGTGTTAGGAAACATTCAAAACTCCTTGACTAGAACATCTCAAGCTACGTCTTGTTCTAGGTTGAAGTATTCATACCGAACAACACCAAAATAGTCCTCAATAAAGTCAAATTCACTATTAGCTAGGCTTGCGAAATTGACTTGGAGTTAAGAAGAATTTCTAACTAATCAAGATTGCATTGCATGGTAGGAACATATGAGACATTTTCGAGTGAGTTTTATAAAAACGTTTGAGTTTCTATAAACATAACCACTGTTCCATTTTTTGAAGCCAAAGCTGAGCTCAAACATTCCAAAATCCAACACCTCCATTTTACCAAAAAATTCAGAGGTCAAAACCATATCTAGGTAATCTCATTCCACTGAATCCTAAGCCTTCTCAAATATCAACTTTGAATAAAATTAACTCGCGTTTCCTTTTTCTCGCCTCATCAGCAAATTCATTAGCCACCAAAATTCAACTTAAAATGTGACTACTCTTTGCAAAGGAAGAACGATTCCTTGCCCAATTAAACCTTTCAAAAACTTAGCCAAAACCTTAGCTAAAACTTTATACATGGACCCAACAAGAGATATGGGACGAAATTCGTTAAGCTATTGAGCACTTTCCTTCTTTAGAATAAGGACAATACAATTATAATTAGACCCTCGCACCATCTTTCTATCTGTATTAAACTCCCACAACAATTTCATAAATTCATGCTTAACACCATATAGACTAGGGCTTTTAAAACTATCACAATCCCACACAACTGCCATAACTTCCTCGTCTACAAATTTTTTGATAAGACAATCACAATCTTAAGCACTAATAGAATGAGATTAAAAATTCTCCACATGAAAATTGATTGAAAGTTGATTTTTAAAGAGTTGAAAAATTGATACCATCACCAGATCCACGCCCTCCACCCGAGTACCTCTCTACCTTTGATGCTCAAGATGGCCTTATGCCTTCTCTTAGAAGAAATATCACCATGAAAATTCTTCGAAATAGCATCACCCTCCTTCAACCATTGAAATACGACAATACGACCTACAAAGAGATAACAACTGAGATGATAAAAAATACCTCTCCTTATTCTCGGTCTTATCTAGACTAACAATTTTTCCTTCAGACCCAACTAATTAATATTGTCTTTGGTGGACCACAACTACTCACTCAAATTGCTACCATGATTTTTATGCCACTCTCTTAAAGATGATTTGATACTCTTCAATTTTTCCTTCAAAACAAAGTCTCCCCATCCAACAAACAACATATTCTTCCAATGATTATAAAGAAACCCATGATAACATGAAAATTCTCCCCAACATTTTAACATTTTAAACAATATGGGTACCGAATCATCCATCTCATAAGACAACAAAATTTGACAAGGATTTGATAAACATCTCTCATAAGACCGCGTAAACCTCTTCCCAATTGAAGGTAAATCAATCAAATGATTCTCATCAATGAATTCATTAAAATTGTTGATCTCTTCAAATCTTGACAAAATTACATCAATCAAATGACTTTCCTCCATACCTCAAATAGAATTGAAATTCCCTCAATTACACCACCATGCATCCAAAGGCGACTCAATTTTGGGAGCTATAAGACACAATAATTCTTTGTTTTTAACCTCATACGATGCATAATTGTTAATATCACATTCACTACAATTCTAGATAATGTCCACAACCCCGTTGACACTAGAACATGTGATAACAAAGTTGATGACAATACCTCAACACAATTAGAATTCCATAAAGTCAGTAAGTCGCTTGAACGACCATTTAAAAGTTTAAAAGAAAACACACTTAAGTTGACCCCTATAGACCTTCACACGACCACTTATCAATCACCTCTAACTTAGTCTCTTGTAGACACATAAAACTGGGTTTCTATTTTTGAATAAATTCTCTAATTTATTTGCCAAACCCCCAAAACTTCTAATAATATAGCTTATTATCTTCATCAATATCCTTCTACTTCCTACAACCCACACAAAACCTTCATTGAAGATGATGCCCCATACACTACCCGCCCAAAGTTGCGTCTATCTCTCTCCTCTATCTCCATTAATTTTTAAAGCTATTTCTTCCTTGTCCCGATGAAAATTCAAATGATTACTTTTTCCAAAATTTTGTATATCCTCCCCAGCCACATCAACTTTTTCATTTTAAACGGATCAATGCTTCTAATCCCCACTACTAAAGGATCTTCTTAAATCATAAAAAAATGAACTTACTTGGTTTTGACTTTCAGCGTAAGATGACTTCAAACCTTGCTTCTTTTTTTGCTCTAGGGCCGCCAACTTCTCTTTAAATTCTTTAACACGTGGTCTTGTTAGACTTTTCATCTTCAGAAAAATCCCTTTTTTTTACTTTTTAGAGTTAGAGGAGTGGTGAATGGTTGACATTTTTAATACTAACCCAAGGAATGTATGTCATCTCACAAAAATTATTCTCTACCTCCAAAACGCATTTGAATATGCTACTTCCTAAACCCTCACATTCCTCGTCTACTTCATAGCCCCTTCTCAAAGATTACCTCATTGGCCATACAAGTTTGGTCCGCCTAACGCCTACAAACTGCCCCCAAAGAAGAAAAAAAAATTGAATTTGGACTTTGTATGTTACGGCCCAAAAACAAAATCCTAGAATTACTATTTGTCGTTGAAATCTAGGTACATTTGCACCCTCTTGTAGTCTCAAACACTAGACCCTAAAAAGGTTCTTCAGTAATACGAATAGAACAATTATCTTCGTCAATCGAAACTATAATAATACGATTAAACATCTCAAATTTTGGCATCTGAATTATAAACTTGCATAATCAAAATGTTATTTTCGTTTTGTGCACCCATCTAACTTCACAAATCGGCCCAAGATCGATGAAATTTCACTAAAAAAATTGCATTTTCACATATGACTTGGAACACCACAAAACAACCCCATTGATATCTCATATCTCCACACAGCTAAATCTTAAAACCCCTTTACTACGTGTAAAAAAATGTGAGAAAAAAATTTCATTTACCTCGTCAAATAACACCTTTAAATATTCTCATTCCATCACCGTTTAAAATACCTTTCTCCCTCCCATCAAACACACCTTTACCGATGTTAATCTTACATCTAAAAGATTTTGTTGTAACGTCAAAACCCCTTCATACTCAAAAATAATCCCCACATAGCAATTTTTCACTCACAAAACATTCTTCATCACATAACGAAAAGCCATTCTCTTCCACTATTCTTAATCCCTACTCATATTTGGCCGCCAACTCTGCTCCATCTTCTTAATGTGCCTCAAATTTTTAAAACGATGCACGTACGTCAAATTTTCTAGTTGAGGATTTGTTTTACCGTCAAAGGTAGTTTCACATGTATTTTTCCTTAGTTATTTCCTTTGTATGAAAAGGTTTTTCCCTCTTGATTCTTGACACTATTGCCTAATTTTTATATGTCCCAAAGCACACATTTCGAAGTGCTTGCACCATCTTCTCTTCATTTTCTGACATTTGCAAACCTCACAACTTTGAATCTTTGCCCACTTTATTTTTCTTTTGTGTTTAGAACACATCAACCAACATGTCGCAAAACTTCAATCTCGTACAAACCTAGAATCCTGATGTCATGATCGCTCTGCTTGTTTCTATTGCAAATCGTAATTCCCATAATTGTGCATTTCTCATGATTGGTGTCATGTCAAATACAACCGGTTGAGTCATTTTCCCCTCCATTGACTCATGAAAATCCACTCATCCTTTCCCCCAAGTATTTTGCTAAACTTGTTCCGTGTTTCTCTTACTCACTAGTGTCGCTCGTTGGTGGTGTGAGTAAGGCCACCATTGCCACCTATCTCTCACTCACTTTTTTAAATAGAAATGTGCCTTTAGTTAATCATTTTAATGTATTTTTTATTAGTTAATTTAGTCCATAAAAATTAGTAACAAAAGAGAAATTGAAGGTGTATTTTCAATTTTGATACATTTAGAGACTATAGTGACAATATCTCACACATTTAAGGAACAAAATGACTGTTAATTTGTTTACTTTCCTAGTAATTTTTTTATTAAATTCCATTTCTCGATCCATATTTTGTTTTCTACAAATTTCAGTCCCTACCAATATTATTTATCAGTAGTTTTAGTCTTTGTAAAATTAAAATAAATCAAGGATTTATCTTAGTCCCTGTACAAGTGCACAATCAGACCATCATTTCTTAGCGTTGACGGGTGCATGGTCATGTCACTCGATCTTCTATAAGAGAGCACATTCTATGTGTTGAGCGCCACGTCGTTCCATGTGGGGATGCATCCAAGTGAAGTCCACAAAGCCCAATCCACCAACTCTCATTTTGGGCCATTGTTGGTCCTTTTTTTCTTGGATATTCTATAGTCCACACAACAGGAAACCCATTAGGGTGTAGGCATTTTTCCTTGTAGCTTAAACCTCCTTTCATGAATCCTCAATTCTTTCAGTATATTTTAGTGAAAGAGTCAATGGTTCTTCAGTTCTCAAAGTCTTGAGTCTTTAAATCTTCATGTATAAATGAATGGATGAGTCTATATGTCCTCAATGCTCTTAGTCTTTTGTCTTCTTAATTTTTTAGTCTAATTAAATGGATGAGTCCACAAATCTTCAACTCTTCCACCCCATGTGCCTACGCTTGGTCGTACATTCATGTGACTTGGCTTGGCTGTGCATCCGTAGACAAGTCTGATTAGGTGGATGAGTCTGCAAGTCTTCTACTCTCCTTTTCTGGAGTCTTTGAATCTTCAAGTCATATTAGGTGTATGATTCCACAAATCTTCAACATTTCCCCATATGCCTACACTTGGTCACACATTCTCGTATCCACATGCCTACCCTTTTGTCGCGCATCCATACCCCCACATGCATATATATATATATATATATATATACATAATACTATAATTTCATAAAATTAAATATAAGCATAATTTATAATAGATCTAAATTGAGAGTCAAGATGACCACCAGGACGAAATGAAGATGAAAATCATAACATATGAAGTAGGAAAAGGGAGATGTTAACCAGAAAGGGAACCCTTGATAGAATTAGAAATATGTTTATGAAGACCAAAGAAGAAATATTCATAATTATCAATGTATCAAATTATATTCATAATTCACGGTCTTTATTCTTTCTTTTCTCGCATTGTCTAAAATCGTATAAGTTCACTTTCTATCAGAGCGGTACCATCCTTTGTGACCATTTCATCATATATTCTAATTGTGCATCCATCTGATCATGCATCCTCACACCTATATGCATACACTTGAGTCGTGCAACCATGTATCCACACATCAACTTGCATACACACTAGTCACACATCCACACTTCAACATGCATATACTTTGGCCAGTTATCCACACATCCACATGCATACACTTTGGTTCTGTATCCGTCTCCGTATTTAACATGGTTATACAGTCCACCTTCTTTTGCTCGTGGTTGTGTGGATGATCCTTGTTCACGAATAACTTCAAGAAACAATCGGATTTAGAGGCATCAAGCAATGAAAGTATAAATAATTTGACACATAGATTGATCCTTGTTCACCAAAACTTAACTACATCTAGTCCCCTCATTCAGAAGGTTTTAATCTAGTAATTCAAATACCTTGAATTACAAAGCACCTATCCTACCATGTCAGTCTTCCCAAACATCCTGACAACCCCAAACTTTTGAGGAACTAACCACCTTGACCCTACAAGCCAAGTATTCTCCTAACAACCTAACAACCCAAGATTGACGAAGCAACTAAACCATTATGGGTTAAATACAAAAGATTGGAACTTTAAGTGTTTGCTTCTTGCAAAGCTGATAATAATAACTCTCACACTCTAAGAAAAAACACTTAGAGAATATTTCTCATTCGACAAGTGTTTCTATTTTTGAACTCTAAGACTACTCTTTTATGCTTTCCGATGATTTTCTTCTTCAACCTTGAGTATCTATTTATAGTTAAAATTTGGGCTTCAATTTAGTCATTGTTTAATTCTGAATTGTATTTTTTGGATTGGGTTTGTAAATTCTTCATATTGATTTTGTTCCTATTTTGTTTAGGGTGAGTTTGTAAAATTCTTCAGATTGATTGTGTTCGTATTTTGTTCAAATTGCATTTGTAACAAACCTATGGTGTTCAAACCTATCTTCAGGTAGTGGTTTGGTGAATATGTCAGCTCATTGGTGTTCAATGTCTACAAATTGAATGTTTAGTACCTCTTTTTGAACAAAGTCCCTAATGAAGTGTTGAAGGTATGACTATACAGGTCATCCTTATCAGACGTCATGGTAACATTCTCAAGGGGAGCTTCCTTATATCGTAATCTTTAAGGTATGACTCCACGGGTCATCCTTATCAAACATCAAGGAAGCACTATCATTAGAAGCTTCCTTGTTTTTGTAGTTTTGAAGGTATGACTATATTGGTCATCCTTATTAAACGTAAGTGAAACACTCTCAATAGGATCTTCCATATAATGTAGTCTTGAAGGTATGCCTTTGTCGATCATTCTTATCAAACGTCAAGGAAGCACTTTTAATGGGAGCTTCCTTATAACATAGCTTAATCACAAGTCTTCAAGTCAGTCATCCAAGTAAGTGCTCAAGTCTTCTTACTGAATTTGCCCTAACATGATAGTTCCACACGGTTAGGCTTGACTAGCTCTTGGCTTATTCTACGTGGTCAAGCTTTGTCGGCTCCATTCAATCAAGATCGGCCAATTCCACTTGGCTCACTCGACTAGACTGACCTCACTCGCTATGTTATCCATCATTGGCCTCGACATTGCCTTTCAACTCAATCATTCATTATGTCGACTCCAACCTTCTAGTGGCTTTATAAGGTTTGGTTGACCAATCATAATGTTATTTGGTCATCTCTCTTTCATCTGGTCGACTCCTTTGGGCTCACTCGGCTAGATTGACCTCATTCGTTCTGTTGTCCATGATTGAGCCTGGTCTTGTCCTTTAAATCTTCCATTCATTATGTTGACTACTCCCTTATATAGGCTTTAAAAGGTTCATTCAGTCGATCTTAATGTTATTTGGTCGCCTCTCTTTCATCTGGTCAACTCATTTGTTGCTTGATTGACTGAACTTCATTACACTTGGCCAATTTCAACATAGTATTGTTAAACATGTCAAAGTAGCTTTTCAGAGATTCAGTAGATCTCTGTTGAACATTGAATAGGTTAACCACTAAGAAGACTTCTCACTTTTTGCGACAACCAGAGTTACAAACTTGGCTTCTAAATATTCAAAATTAACGATTGATCAAGGAGGCAACCTGATAACCCGTTTGTGTGCCACATCCTTTAAGGTCCCAACAAAAATCTTGCAGCTCAATGACTCATATGCTCTATAAAAAACTATTTGGATCTCAAAAGTTGAGACAAGGTTATGAGGCTCTCCCATTTTGTCATAGGATTCAATGGTTGGCTCTCTCAAATACTACGATTTAACAACATTTAATATTACTTTAAAAAAAAATACTAGAATACCCTAAGTGCAAACTTGTTAGTCTCGGTCATTGTAAAATTATTATGCAAGAGCTCTAACTGCTAGCAGAGCACCCTTTACCGAGCTTCCATATGCTCTATTAGGTCGAGTTTACTTGTCTTAGGCTGTTGTTTAAGCTCAGCCTCCCAGACATTTTCCTCATGGCTTTACTGTAGTTGTTCTACTTTCTAACGTTGTTGTTCAACATTTCGCACCTATAGATCCCTCACAACATTCATGAGTTGCGTGAGGAGCAGGCGCCAAACATCATTCACATTTTATTGGTTGTAAACATATCCATATCTATTGACTCTTCATCATATGAATATTTCTCCACTGATTCAGTCTTATTTATCTTCAATCATTAGTTAAAAATGATTTATTTGATATATTTTGTTGATTTTTGTTCTTTGAGTTTATAAAACGTTTTGTGCTTTTATTTCATTGATTCAGTAGGAATTTTTCGTAATTTTACATTGCGTTTTGTTTTAGTGCAATGCTGAACTTTGGTGAGAAATCAAAATGACATATGTAGAGTATTTTAGCCATATCTGGAGTTGTAGATATCCAATTGGAGTCAAACCAAGTGCAAATTAACGCTACGATCCATAGCTACACCTTTCATGAAGACACAAGAACCAAATTCAGACTCGAAAGAGGAGCCAAATGCAATATAGTCAGACAGTAGATGATGTGCGCCTGAAGCGCGCCAGCCGCGCCTGAGGCACGTTTTCAGCCATTCAGCATTGTCCATGCGCGCTTGAAGCGCGTTTTCTGCGTCTGGGGCGCATTTCCGGACCAGTAACACTGTCCAAGCGTGCCTGGAGCGTGTTTCCTGCGCCTGGGGCGCGTGACACGCATCAACAACTGTAAAAGCACAATTTTTCACCGTTTTAGGGATCTATTTGACTCTTGGGAAGTTGGGAGACTTGTGCCCTAGCATAGAAACTCAAAGATGATCGTTTCTAACATCATTGGAGCAGTTTTATCAAGAATCATTCATGAATCTTTCTTGTAATTCTTCTCTAATCTCTATCTCTTTTATCTCTGTCATGAGTAACTAAACCCTATTTGTTAGAGATGAGTGTAACAAGATGAAACCCTTATTTTTATGATTTGATTTCTAGTTATATGAATGAGTTTATTGAATTATTTTTCTCATCTCTGTGTTTAATGCTTTTTATTGCTTGATCAACATTAAAATGTTCTATGATTTGTATTTTGAAACGGAAATGGACTTTATGAATGCTTGAGATGAGAAATTCATGAATTTGTAGTCTAGACATAGGTGCAGGTCATGAAACCAATTAAATTAGTTGCAAAGCAATAATTTACAAGAGAATTTCTATACGGTAATGCTTAATTCTAATCTTAAATCTACTAAGGAATTAGGGGTTACTTTGGAATTAAAGGTTCTGTCACTAAGACATTAGGGCAAGAATAATAAAGAGAATTCGGTAATAATTCAATAAAGGAATTCAATAACTAGGATCAAATTATACACCAAGGTTGGATTCGAAGTGAAACTCATCCCTGACATTTTTTTCAATTTATAAATGATCAATTTTACTACTGTTGTCAATTTTAAATATTATTTCAATCAACTTGAGAACTTTTTGTTCAATTTTAGTAACTAAATATAATTCAATAGTAAAACGCAATCATTGAGTTCGACACTCGGTACTACTGTTTTATTATTACTTGCAACGATTCAGTACACTTGCTGAAACGCTATCAAGTTTTTGGCGCCGTTGTCGGGGATTGCCGTATCACTATTGAATTTAATTGATTTACTGAATTGAAATTTTTCGCTCTGCAATAAAATTTCTTGTTTTATTTTATTTCAACAAAAAAAATAAAAATAAAAAAATAAAAAAAAATTATAGTTTAAAACTCTTTAATTTTTACTTAGTTATTTATCTCTCTTTAATTGTTCATTACTCCTAATTTGTCTAACCTTGTATGCGAGACCAGTCCTCAGCTGAACTTATATTTGATCCAGAAATCAAAAAAACAACGAAAGCACATCGAAAGACGGCTCGAGAAAGGAGACAAAGGGAGAGACATTTAGTAGTGGAAGAAGAGGTTTTGGGTGATTCCGTCATAGTTACTGAGATGGCCGATCCAACACTACGAGAACGTACTCTCAGTGAGTATGGGAATCGAAATAGAAATCGTGCTCGATTGCCCATCCATAACCAACCAATTACAGTCAACAAGTTTGAAATAAGTCCCACTATATACCGAGAGTTGAAGGAGATTTATTTTTCCGGTAGACATAACGAAGACGGTAATAGACATCTCACAAATTTCTTTGAATTATGTGAAACAGTGAAGGTGGACGGTTTGTCTGAGAAAGGCAAGAGAATGAAACTGTTTCCATTTTCATTGACAGAAGATGCTAAGGAGTGGCTTAATTTCTTTCCTGCCGACAGCATCACCACATGGGATGATCTTGAAGATAAGTTCTTGGAACAGTACTTTCCACCAGCTATGTTTGTTAGAAAAAGGCAAGATATTTCCAGTTACAAACAGAAAGAGGGAGAATCTCTCTGTGACACTTACAGGAGATTCAGAGACTTACTAGCAGGATGTCCTAATCATGCTTATGACGACACTGCCCAAATACAAATATTTTGCAATGGTCTGAGGCCGAGCACTAGAATTATGTTGGATGCCACAGCAGGTGGTTCTTTGAATTACAAAACCGCAACAGAAGCATGGAAGATTATTGAGATCATGGCATCAAATAAACAAATGATGTTATATGACAGAGGTGGTGGATCAACAAGTGGTTTATTGGAGTTGAATGTTATGGATGAATTGGCCTCAGGCAGGTTATTCTCAAAACAGATAGAAGATGTTATTGCCACTAAGAGAAAGAAGGGGTTGGCAGCTCTAAATATACAACCCCAAGTGGCCCCTGTCAAATTACTAAAGCAGACTAGTTGTAACCTTTGTGGATGAGCACATAAAACTAGAGCTTGTGAAACACCTGATGACAACGACTTAGAAGAACTAGAACATGTGAATTTTGTTAGTAATAACGGGAGGCAAAATAATCCCTACTCTAGTACGTATAACCTTGGGTGGAGAAACCATCCAAATTTTTCTTGGAGAGATCATCAAGGTGGATCTCAGGGTCAACAAGGAGCTCAAACAAACCAATTTCCACCTAGAAAGGCTGCTTGGGAGAGTGCTATGGAGAAATTAGTGACAACCACAAGTTCTTTCATTGAAGAGTCAAGAGCCATCCAGAAAAATCACTCGGCATCCATAAAGAATCTGGAAACTCAAGTGGGTCAACGTGCTCAACAAATGGCACAAAGGACGACTGGAAATTTGTCTAGTGACACGGTTCCGAATCCGCGAAATAAGGTCAATTCCGTGACAACAAAGAGTGGCAAGGTAAGTGAACAAGTACCGCTTAAAGCCAAACAAATTGTAAGTACTTCAATTTCAACCCACTCAGAGGAAACAATCACACAGACATTAGTTGAAGAGCACAACACTCTTGAAAAGGAGGAAGAACCTGTGGTACAAAAAGGGGTGTCATTGCCAAAACCAGAAATTCGACTTCCGTTTCCTCAAAGATTAAAAAAGGAAGAAACAAAAAAAAAACAATTTGGTAAGTTCCTTGATGTTTTTAAAAAATTGCAGATTAACATTCCTTTTGCAGACGCACTAGAACAGATGCCAACATACGCCAAGTTCATGAAGGAGATTATGTCGAAGAAAAGAAAAATCGGCGGTGAAACAGTGATGCTTACCGAAGAATGTAGTGCTATACTACAAAGAAAACTGCCACCAAAGCTCAAGGATCCTGGAAGCTTCTCAATCCCGTGCGCCATTGGAAATAGAACTTTTGGGAAGGCGTTGTGTGATCATGGGGCTAGTGTAAGTCTTATGCCCCTTTCCATATACAAAAAATTGGGCATTGGAAAGGTCAAAGACACACAGCTGATGCTACAATTTGCGGATCGCTCAATGAAACACCCCTATGGAGTGATGGAAGATGTGTTGGTTAAAGTGGACAAGTTCATTTTTCTAGTGGATTTCGTGGTACTAGACATGGAGGAAGACAATGACATTCCTTTGATTTTGGGGAGACCGTTCTTAGAAACAGGGCGAGCTATGATTGATGTAGCAGATGGCACCTTAACCTTAAAAGTAAATGACGAAACCATCACTTTTAACATTCTGAAAGCCATGGAACACTCAAAAGAAAGAGAATGGTGCAATCGAATCAAGATCTTAGATGAGATAGTCAACGAAGAAATGGAGCATCAAACACCCAGTTTGCCATTAGAAAAAGTGTTATGCCTACCCCAAGATGTTGTTAAAGAAAGTGAAGATCCAAAGATGAAAGAAGTTTTGGCCATGTTGGAAGCATCACCATCTTACTCCCCCCGTTTTCCTACAAGATGGGAGGAGTTGAAGGGGAATGAAGATAGGCCCTCAGAGAAAAAGACACCACTGATTGAACTCAAGCAGTTGCCTCTTCATTTGAAATATGTATTTCTAGGTGAAGAAGATAAGAATCCAGACATAATCAGTGCAAGCTTGAGTGAGTTACAAGAAGAAAAGTTGTTGAGAATTCTGCGGAAGCATAAGTGTGCCATCGGTTGGTCCATTGAGGACTTGAAGGGAATAAGTCTGACTTTTTGTATGCACAAAATCCTAATGGAGGACAATCACAAATCGGTAGTACAACTCCAAAGGATATTGAATCCATCAATGAAAGAAGTGATTAGGAAAGAAGTGGTAAAGCTCCTAAAAGTTGGTCTCATTTACCCCATTTCAGACAGCCCTTGGGTGAGTCCCGTCCAAGTTGTACCAAAAAAGGGTGGAACGACCGTCGTCACAAATGAAAAGAATGAGCTAATTCCTACATGAACGGTTACAGGATGGAGAGTGTGTATTGACTATAGAAGGTTGAACAACGCTACGAGGAAGGATCATTTCCCGCTCCCTTTCATTGATCAGATGCTTGAGCGGCTAGCCGGACATGAGTATTACTGCTTCCCAAATGGCTACTCGGGATACAATCAAATAGTTGTGGCACCCGAGGATCAAGAGAAAACCGCATTCACATGTCCGTATGGGGTGTTTGCTTATCGGCGAATGTCGTTTGGGCTGTGCAATTCACCTGCCATATTTCAAAGGTGCATGATGTCCATATTCTCCGATATGATTGAAAAACATATCGAAGTATTTATGGACGACTTTTCTGTCTTTGGTTCATTTTTTGATAATTGTTTAAGTAATTTGTCTCTTGTATAAGAAAGGTGTGAAAAATCCAACTTGGTCCTAAATTGGGAAAAATTTCATTTTATGGTACGAGGGGGAATTGTTTTAGGCCACCGAATCTCCCACAAGGGGTTCGAGGTAGACAAGGCAAAAGTTGAAGTTATTGAAAAACTTCCCCCTCCTACCAACGAAAAAGGCATTAGAAGCTTTTTAGGCCACATTTGATTTTATAGGAGATTTATAAAAGATTTTTCAAAAATTGCAAAACCACTCACAAATCTACTTGTGAAAGACACACTTTTCAAATTCAATGAGGATTGTTTGCATGCTTTTAACAATTTGAAAAATAAGTTGATAACTGCTCCCATTATCACTGCACCTAACTGGTCACTACCTTTTGAAATCATGTGTGATGCAAGTGACAGTGCTATTGGGGCAGTCCTGGGACAAAGAAAAGACAAGATGTTGCATGTAATCTACTATGCTAGCCATGTTTTAAATCAGGCCCAACACAATTATGCCACAACTGAAAAAGAATTATTAGCTGTAGTTTATGCTTTTGATAAATTTCGGTCTTATTTATTAGGATCGAAAGTTATTGTTTACACTGATCATGCTGCCTTGAGGTATTTGTTTACTAAGGAGGAATCGAAACCAAGATTTCTTATATGGATTCTATTACTACAAGAATTCGACATTGAGATTCGAGATAAGAAGGGATCAGAGAATACTGTAGTAGACCACCTATCTCGATTGGAGAAAGTTGAGGAGGATGAGGACATTAGACCGATTCGAGACCAATTTGCCGATGAGCACATCTTCGCTATTGTCATGACACCTTGGTTCGCCAACTTTGCTAATTTTAAGGTAGATGAGGCAATTCCATCTAATTTCACGTACCAACAACGAAAGAAGTTTATCCATGATGCCAAATTCTATGTATGGGATGAACCCTTCCTGTACAAAAGAGGAGTGGATGGTTTGTTGCGAAGGTGTGTGCCCGAGGAGGAGCAAGAAAAGGTATTGTGGCACTGCCACGACTCTGATTATGGGGGTCATTTCAGTGGTGATCGAACTGCAGCAAGAGTTCTCCAATCGATATTATTTTGGCCTTCATTATTCAAAGATGCATTCAACTACGTGAAGAAGTGCGGTCGATGCCAGCACACCAGTAATATTTCAAAACGGGATGAGATGCCGCAAAATCCTATATTAGAAGTAGAAGTGTTCAACGCGTGGGGTATTGACTTCATGGGTCCATTCCCATCCTCATATAAAAAAGTTTATATTTTGGTGGCGGTAGATTATGTCTCCAAATGGGTTGAAGCAATTGCTACTCAAACTAATGATTCAAAACAGGTCATCACATTTCTCAAGAAGAACATATTTTCCCGTTTTGACGTACCTCGAGCTTTGATTAGTGACCAGGGCACTCACTTTCTAAACCGAAAAATGGAATACCTTCTGAGGAAATATAATGTGCGTCATAGGGTGGCAACCTCGTATTACCCACAAACCAGTGGGCAAGTTGAAGTATCCAACAGGCAGCTTAAGCAAATTCTTGAAAATATAGTGAATGCCTCACGAAAAGATTGGTCAACGAAACTTGATGATGCACTTTGGGCCTATCGAACAACTTTTAAAACCTCCCTTGGTATGTCGCCGTATCAAATCGTGTATGGTAAAGCCTGTCATTTGCCGCTCGAACTGGAGCATCGAGAATTTTGGGCGACAAAATACTTGAATTTTGACTTGGTTAAGGCAGGCGAATCAAGAATTCTGCAGCTTCACGAGTTAGAGGAGTTCCAGAATTTCGCATATGAGAACACTAAAATATATAAAGAAAAAACCAAGAAATGGCATGACAACAAAATTAAATTCAAGGAATTCCAAGAAGGAGAGCTGGTTCTTCTACTCAACTCAAGATTGAAGTTGTTCCCAGGAAAACTAAAGTCAAGATGGTCGGGCCCCTTCAAGATAATCAAGGTGTTCCCATACGGGGCTGTGGAGTTGAAAGACACACACTCAAATCGGAACTTTAAGGCGAACGGACAAAGGCTCAAATCTCATTTAGGGCAGAGTCAAAACCTTCGATGGAGTCCATCCATATGATCAACACTTGAAGAGTGGAATGTCAATCTCAAGACACTAAACAAGCGCTTATTGGGAGGCAACCCAAATTTGTATCCTTTGCACCGTATTTATTTATTGCATTTTAGATTCATATTACTCCATTTAATTCCAATTTTAGTCTCTAATTGCTAGTTCTATTAGTTCTTGATGTTTGGTATTAGCAAGGAATAAAAAATATGTGTTGATAAGCGATTTTACAGTTCAAAATGACAGAACGCGCGTCTGAGGCGCCCCCGGAGTGCTTGAAGCGCTTTTCGCAGAGTTTGCTTCTGTAAACACACGCCTGAAGCGTGCCCCACAGCGCTTGAAGCGCGTTTCGCAGGGTCTGTCATTGTGAACGGCGCGCCTTTAGCGCCTGAAGCGCTTTTCCCAGCAACTGTCATTGTGAACGTGCGCCTGAAGCGCGCCCTGGAGCGCCTGAAGCGCTTTCCCCAGCAAATGTCACTGTGGACGCGCGCCCTGAAGCGCCTGAAGCGCGCCCTGGAGCGCCTGAAGCGCTTTTCACGGTGCTATGTTTTAAAATCCCCATCTTCTCACTCAAAACTCCCCTCTTTCATTATCACTCTCCAAACCTTCCTCCATTATCATCAAAGGTCAATTTCCCTATCTTCATACAATCTCAAGTAAGTTTTCTTCTCCTATCCAACATTTTTCATCTTCAAGTAAGTTTCCCCCAATTTCTAATATCAACTCTTTCTTGTTCATTGATGCATGTGGGTTCTTTAAATTCGAATTTGTGCTAGTATTAAAAATTGTTCATACATGCATGTTGATTTTCTGAGATTGAATGTGTGTTAATGTTGCATGTATGTGGATTGTTTATGTGTTTTATGACTTCACTCCAACTGTTTGTTAAAATGACACAACCACTTTTGCACCTTAAGTACCACAAAATATATATTGCACTTCAGCTATTTGTTAAAATGACACAACCACTTCTGCACCTTAAGTACCACAAAATATATACTACACTCCAACTGTTTGTTAAAATAACATCCAATGTATATGCACTATTATCATTTAGCATTTTGTTGGACAAACCCAGGGCCATTTAAGTTGTTATTTTTCCAATGGGGACCATGCATAAATTAATTATCTCTAACTTGGAATATTTTGAACCCTGAGTGTGAATACTTGTTTTGCAGGACCTAATGGCAACCCAACAAAAAGCAAAACGAACTAAGGTCGCAAGTACATCCTCCTCCCAACCGCACCATACATTCTTATTCAAGACCATGGGAACACAAGAGTTTCATGCCAAACTCCCTGTAGTCAAGAAGTTTGTGAGTGAGAAAAACTTTTAGTTGGAAGCAGATGAATTTGTTGACATCCAGACGATGATTGCGACCAGAGGATGGGAGAAGCTAACCACATTCGTCACCACAACAAGCAAGTCATTAGCAGTGGAATTCTTCTCCAATGCCTCTGATCTGAAATCTGACGACCTAGTTCCACATGATCAATTTGTGAGTTATGTGAGGGGAAAAAGGGTACCCTTCACGCCCCATGTCATCAATGCAATTTTTGGTCTGCCAAATTATCAGGACTGCCGTTTTCAAGATATGATGGACCACATCAGAAAAGTAGACACTTAGGAGATCCTACGCATTTTATGCAGACCAGGCACAAATTGGTTTCGAAATAGGAATGGCTCGGTTAGGAAACTGCGCTCAGTGGATCTCAACCCAATTGCAAAATCATGGAGCATCTTTGTTCATCACACGCTACTACCATGTTCCAATGTGTCAAATATAATATTTCACAGAGCATGCCTACTACTTGCCATCATAAAAGGCGACAGAATCAACGTGGGTGCACTATTAACTGATGATTTTTAGGTGACAACAACTTTTGATCCTCCGACAGGTTACTTCCATCATGCTTCTCTGATAAGCAAACTATGTGAGTAGGTGAGAGTGTCACCTAAACAGGGTGAAGAAATGGTGAAACCTGCTACATCAATCACTGTTAAGTGGATAGAAAAACACTTCATGATTCCGGTAGACGATCTTGGTGCCCCACCAGCAGCGATGACAGTAGAGGAAAACACTGAACCATATCACCACCCTCCACATCCATCACAGCTCTCCACTGAGGAAAGATGTGGTAGACTAGAAACTATGATGGAACGATTGACGATTGATCAGAGAGATGGACAGGCCATAATAGAACTAGGGATGACCAATCTATATTGAGCCTTCGCTTCTTTTAGACAGACACCAGGAGGCATATTTTATGCTGATCTATTTGCACCTCACCAGTATACTGGCGACCATAGCGGAACAGGCGCGGATGATCTAAATGAGAATCATTGAATTACTAAACTGAGATAAGTTTCTTTCCTTTTTTTTTCTTCTATTGTTTGATTATGCTTCTTTTCTTTTTCTCGTTTTTTGTGTTTTATGTTAGTCTATCTTGATTTTCTTTTCTTTATATTTTTGTTTTTTCCTTTCACTAAATGTGTACTATGATGAAACAGTTGTAATAACTTGCGCTTGATCTTAAAGTTTCTATTTGGGATTTCGAAAGTTAAATTTCATTTCTTAGATTATGTTATTGCTCAAGTCGACAAGCCTTCCTAATGCATACATTCTTGATTACTAAATGGTTGTAGAAGGCTAATATGCCATCAATTTTTCAAAAATACAATTTTAACTTTTCAGAAGCATGTTTGGCATTATTTTGATTGTTCATACTCTCTCTTATTATCCTAGCTGTGAGCTTTTGAGCCTAAACACTTAAATTCCTTGTTGTGTGATTATCCAGACATGTGTTATCCCTCTAGAACTTGCACTAATTCTGACATGCATCACTTGTAATTTTTGCATACATTGAGGCAATTTTATTTGGTCGTTTGAGCCTTTCTAACTACCTTATGAAAATGTTATTCTTTGCTAGCCCCTTTGAAACTTGCCCTTTTCTTTCGGGCACTAGCCACATTACAAACCAACGACCTGACTCTCATTACATCACCTTACTTGGAGTTAGGTAGGAAATTTTTATCTTGTCTTGGTAAAATTCTAAGTTTGTGGTTGCTCATGGGATAGCAACCTTTTAAGTTTGGGGTGGTGATTCTCACAAAAAGAAAATAAAAAGAAAAAGATTGAAGAAAAAAAAAAACATTCAGTGTGTACTTTGGTAAATAATATCTTCTTGGTTCTTTTGTCAATGTTTGAGAATCTCCATGATGAAAAGGTGAAAAAAAATAAAATAAAAATGGTAGAATAATTTTGAAATGTATGCCTAACTCCAAGTAGTAAAGCCTACTATCCCAAAATGTCATACCCTTACCTAAGCCTCATTACAACCCGAAAGTCCCCCAAAAATGTATGTGTTTACTACATTGTGATTGTTAACTAGAATTTTTTCAAGCCTATGGTAGCGTGATGCACGTTCTAGGATTTGAGTGATAAATTCATAACCCTTTCTAAACACTTGAGAGAAATTTTGATAAGATTGTGTGAAGAGAGAGTTGAATTTGATGAATGAATGCTAAGGTGTACAAATCTTGTTGCTTTTTTTTTTTTTAAACAACCATAGAGCATGATGAATGTTCTGCAGTAGCAAGAACTTTGAGAATTGAGTTTGATTTTATTTGAGAAATTGAATTTAAGTGTGCTTTTAACTGTACCAAATCTAAAATTAATAATTGCTTGGGGACAAACAATAGATTAAGTTTAGGGTTGTGATGACTCTTCATCATATGCATATTTTCTCACTATTTCAGTCTTATTTATCTTCAATCATTAGTTAAAAATGATTTATTTGATATATTTTGTTGATTTTTGTTCTTTGAGTTAATAACACGTTTTGTGCTTTTATTTCGTTGGTTAAATAGGAATTTTTCGTAATTTTACATTGCATTTTGTTTTAGTGCAGTGCTGAATTTTGGTGAGAAATCAACATGACCTATGTAAAGTATTTTAGCAATATCTGGAGTTTTAGATATCCAATTGGAGTCAAACCAAGTGCAAATGAAAGCTAAGCTCCATAGCTACAACTTTCATGAAGACACCAGAACCAAATTCAGACTCGAAAGAGGAGAAACATGCAATATACGTCAGATAATTGATGTTGTGCGCCTGAAGCGCGTTTTCTGCGCCTGGGGCGCATTTCCGGACCAGTAACACTTTCCAAGCGCGCCAGGGGCGCGCGACGCGCATCAGCAACCATAAAAACACATTTTTTTCACCGTTTGAGGGATCTTTTTGACAATTGGGAAGTTGGGAGACTTGTGCCCTAGCATAGAAACTCAAAGACGTCCGTTTCTAACATCATTGGAGCTGTTTTATCAAGAATCATTCACGAATCCTTCTTGTAATTCTTCTCTAATCTCTATCTCTTTTATCTCTGTCATGAGTAACTAAACCATATTTGTTAGGGATGAGTGTAACAAGATGAAACCCTTATTTTTATGATCTGATTTCTAATTATATGAATGAGTTTATTGAATTATTTTTCTCATCTCTGTGCTTAATGTTTTTTATTGCTTGATCAACAATAAAATGTTCTACGATTTGTATTTTGAAATAGAAGTGGACTTTACGAATGCTTGAGATGATAAATTCATGAATTTGTAGTCTAGACATAGGTGCAGGTCATGAAACAAATTAAATTAGTTGCAAAGCAATAATTTACAAGATAATTTCTATACGGTAATGCTTAATTCTAATCTTAAATCTACTAAGGAATTAGGGGTTACTTTGGAATTAAAGGTTTTGTCACTAAGACATCAGGGAAAGAATAATAAAGAGAATTCGATAATAATTCAATAAAGGAATTCAATAACTAGGATCAAATTAGACACCAAGGTTGGATTTGAGGTGAAAATTATCTCTAACATTTTTCTCAATTTATAAAGGATCAATTTTACTACTGTTGTCAATTTTAAATATTATTTCAATCAACTTGGGAACTTTTTGTTCCATTTTAGTAACTAAATATAATTCAATCGTAAAACGAAATTCTTGAGTTCGACACTCGGTACTACCGTTTTATTATTACATGCAACGATTCAGTACACTTGCTGAAATGCTATCAATATCAGAGTATGACCATAGTAGTGAGTTGGTGTTTGTGCAATGATGGAGCAAGGTCGAAGGAGAGTTTTATCATAGCTACGGTTGGTGTCAGTGTTTACATATGTAAATAAGAAATACATACATGCCAAATCCTATAAGCTCTCTTGAGACTTCCCAAGGTGTTCATTAAGAGAAATACATTGTTTATGAATGTGGAGGAGACCTCCCCAACCCTAGTTATCCCATCTTCTTTAATAGGCGAATCTGCCTTGGAAAGTGGGCCTCTATGACCCATATCCATTTGATCCAACCTCCATTTCTTGTTGTTGTGCCATTTGTCTTAAGGTTCACGGGTGCACAGTCGTGCCACCCTGTAACTTGTACGGGTGCACAGTTATAGCACCGTGTCTTATGGCTAATTAGTGCATGGTCATGTCACTCGGTCTTCAGTACGGGTGCATGATTGTGCTACTTTATCTCACGTATTGAGTTGAACTTGCGCCACGTTACATGTGCGGATGCATCCAAATGAAATCTACCAAGCCTCATACACCCACTCTAATTTTGGGCCATTGGTTGTCTTTTTTGTCTTGAAAATTTCATCTGATCCACTAATATTTTTTATTTATTTAAATTGTGCACAAATCAAATAAGATATTGTAATACAATAAAATGAGTATTTCTTTTATATATGATTGGTTGTCTACATCACAAGTTGTGCTATAATAGCTAATAATCACAATATTTTTTAAACTAAGTAATCACAATCATGTACAACATCAAAATATAAATAATCATTTTTGTGACCCCACAATAATTAGATTTATTTTTTTTAGAAAAATAATTAGATCATTTGACTCTAGCAAACACACCTGAATATCTCCACCAATAATTTTGAGCATTTAAATATGTTATTAGGCTAATTATCGTGGACATCAACATATCCAATTTTTTATACAAATAAATTAGATTGTCTCTCAAATTAACATTCTAAGAAATGAACTTCGATTTTTTCCCTAAAAAAACTCTATATATTAACTTCATCAAAATACAACTACAATTTAAAAAAATAAAATCCAATACATTGGATGTACAAAAATCTAAACATTTGTTGCACTAAAATTTCATTGAGTCTTCAATATTCATTATGAAGTGGTAGATATTACCGGTAAGGTTAAAAGAATGTGGGACATGTCAAAAGCATGCATGTTATTGCAAAGTAGCATCACCCACCTAAAGTTAGGACATGAAGAGATAGTTATTGCGAATTTCTTGGCGTGAGATTGTAAGGATAGTAAAAATGCAATAATTAGAATGTGGGATGGGAGGCAGATATTTACATCTGAATCTTCACAGATTTTTTATGAATGGATACACGCAACATTTAATGGATTTTAGTATTTAAGACATCTAACCCAGCTGCTATTAAAACCAACTTAAGATTGAGTGGTCCATGGCCCATAAAGAAAATAACAATGGTCCTAACTAACTACATTCCCTCTAAGTATAACTATCTCCATTTATTTTTAAGTATGTAATATTTAGAATTGTTATTTACTAGATCTTTTACACCTACTATATAGAGACAAAATAAATAATATTTGATAATTTATATTTTTAAACATGAAACAAAAATATTGTTAAGGAAAATATTACAATGAAACAATAATCATATTTTATCTACTAAAATTTGGACCACCAAAACTGTTTTATAACTATTTTTTAATGTAGTTTCAACAAAATACATAAAATGGTTCCTTTAAAAAATTTAACATCTATTTTGAGGAATTCAAACATTTTCCTGAAATTAAGCTTGTCACATCAAATTTAATATTTTACCTAAACCCATCAACATACAAAAATATATGATTGTCTAACTATTTTATTTTTATTTTTATGTAGATAGAATGCTAAACACTACTTAAAATTCACATAAACAATTATAAAATCTTAAATTTAAACCCTAAACATAATATTTAATATAACTATATCTATATTTATCATTCTATAACACAATTATAATATATTTGACAACATAAGTTTTTCAATCCCATAAAATGTATTTTTTGCAGTTCATTCACTTTCTCATTGTAATAAAAAATCCTACCTAATGTTACTAATCAATATTTATTATTTAAAAAAATGTGTGAAATTGTAATGCTCTCCGCCAACTACACTATCAACTATTTTTTACTTAGTTCTCTCAATCTTTATCATGTTCCCTAATAAAAGAGTAAATGATTGAAAAGATAGAAATTTAAAAATGTTTTTAAGAATGAGAAATGGTTAGAGGATTGATAATTAAGAGGAATGCAAAGTGAATATTCCTGAAGCTAATCATTGGTTGATAGAAATAATTTAAACATGCACAAAAATTAAAACACAATCACTCTTTTTTTTAGAGTGGACCAGATCACTTTTTTTAACATTTTTTTTTTTAATGATATTGGATAAATAATTAGATAACATATATGAGTTATGGTTAATAAAATTTGTTGAAGTACTATGCTATGTCTATGTGAATAAGACGTTTTCCAATAAGAATATATTGAATAATCAATTCAATTTTTAAAAAAAAAATAAATAACAATGAAATAATAAGTCCAATTTATAATAATTTTATATTCCAAATTTACTTCTATTTTGAGTGAATATTTCTTACTGGAGTCACTAAACAACTTTTATAATTAAAATTTGCATTTTTTTATTTTCAAAGTTTAAAGTTGCATTAATTACTTATTTTAATTATACTACTTCTAACTATTTACAATATAAAGAAAAATATGAGCAATAAATAAGATAATAAGTTGTCGAATATATCAAACAAAGGAAAAAAATAACTAATTTCATAAAAAAACAAAAACAATTATTGATTTTATTGATTTGTCTATAAATCTTAAATTAACACTATAAAAGGAATGAATTCAGATACATAAATAATTTTCATTATTTATGGAAAAATTGGACGAATTCCTATAATCTTATTTTAATCTGTAGTAATTTCACCTCTTATTTTAATTTGTTATCATAAGATTACTACTATAGATGATCTCACACACTCTTATTTTTAATTTATGAATTCGTCAACTGAACCTTTTAAAATAATTACCAAAATCTTTTAGTCATTCCAACTGTTCTTCAAACTCCTTGTGTAAGTGATCTTCAAATCATACCATCTTTTCTTCTTTACACTCCTCTTACCAATGTCACTAATTTCTGATGATACGCTTCACATACTGCGAGATTTTTTAAAGTCAACATAAAAATGTTTTCAAGGTTTGGATAGGATTTTAAGACATCTTTAAAGAAATATGTTGTAAAAAGAGTCTTGAATTCTTTTTTGCCAACACAGTAGGATAGGGTTTAGATGCATGGGATAACAAATGTTGTGATTTTGTGAGCTTGAAACTACATTGGGCCGATTTTATGTAATTAAATTTGGGTCCAAGTGAATTTGAAGATGGACCAATAACAATTTTAAAGGACTAAAGTCAATTTGTTTTATTTTAGAAGAAAAAAAAGAATCATTTTGTTTTAGGCAATTGTTAAACATACCCTCCGACTTCCACAAATACCTCACCTACATTTCGATTTACATCGCACATTTTAAAAAACTGGGTACCGTAAATTTGTTAGAGTTTGATTGTTATGCATTGTCAATAAAAAGTTTGACCCAACACATCAAACTATTTATGGGATGAAGTGGTTTTGATAAAAGTCAAATATATATAATGATTTAATAGTTGTGATTGATTGACAATGTAAAAACTCTTTACACTGACAATGTATATATATTTTATTTTATTTTTGTAATTTTTAGCTATTTAAACTAATTCTATTACGTTTAACTATATTATCTAACTAAATCTAACAACTGTATCTATTGGTGTTTTCGGAAATCTTCATGCTGAACTCTTTGGTATTTTTCATGGACTTGATCTAGCAAGAAGGAATATTGGAGCTTGTAATGTAAATGTAAACCTTCTACTTAAGAGACATTGACAATGCTTAGAGAAATATTCTTACCATTTCACAGACATACTTCTAATTTCATCATCCAGAAGTATAGAGAGTTGGTAACTAGTAAGGTAGTGGATACAAAAATTCCAACACACTTTTATGGAAGAAAACCAATATGTATATTTTCTAGTTTTAATATAACTTGTAGGGCAAATGGAATCGAGAAATGGGTAAAACTGGATAGCTTTACCCTTTGACATTTATTTTTAGTATTTAGATGACAACCAACAAGTAAATTGAGTCTTCTATTCTTAGACAACTTCAATGTTATTAAAGGTTCACTTTCACTATTAGGCAGCCTAAAGTTTCTCATAGTCCACTACATTACCTTTTTTTTTATTAACAAATGATATACATTAGTTATGTTAGTATTTTATTTTTACTAGAGTTTAAACTCTGAAACTTTAACTACTCTAATTCTTTTATCTCTTATTTCAAATCAATTGAACTACTCAACTTTGCAAGAGATTTTAAGTGCAAAGGATTAGATGATAATACAATAAAAATTAATTTTATTGTGTAAGATGCAAATAGGAAGCCTCAAACACACCCCAAACCTCAACCTTTATCTTTTGGCAAAAGCAATCAACCACAAGGTCCAGTTGACTGTATGGAGGAAGTCATAGTTTAACATATGTTAATTACCAACACTCAAAAGTAATCAACTTTCTCAATAAATTTTTTTCAAAAACATCAGGTGTGAGGGTTAATTTTTATTTAAAACAAAGTTGTTCTATAGTTTGATGACTATACCCACATGAGAATGTTCAAAATCCAAATAGAACCAAGATATAAAGTTTCATAGCCGCTAAAAAACAAGTGATCAAATTAATTACAACATGAGATTGAATCTCTTTCAAAAATCTTTGAACCTATAATGGCATAAGGGGTTGCTGATTAGGATCCAACAGAAATTGTTCACACATCATTGTCATCTTCCATTCTGATAAATCAAATACAGAAAAGGGATTGCAATCATTGTTACTCATGGTAGTTTTTTCCTGTTGGAACATCAGGTTTCTAACATTATTAACATCAAACACGCTATTTCCGCTCCGTGGCTTTCTCATTCTGCGAATATTTTAACACACCATATGCTACTGCTCCAGCAACAAACAAGAAAACTGTAGGAGTAAAAGATGGATAGAGATACTTAACAAAGAACTTGTCCCATTCTTCTGGAAATAATCCTGTAATTACACATCAAAATATCAGTCACAATGTAGATGTAAAAAGACACTAACTCTTCTGTTATGAACTTGAGCATATATCAAACTCACCAATAACTTAATCTTTTAGTGTAAAGGTCCAAAATGGTCTTAAAAATAATGCAAATACCTACTTGTTGTCTAAAAAATGAAAAATATAGGCTCGTTTACTTTGTAAAAAACATTTTCTATACTCATTTTCTAAAACTTGTATATTAACTGCTGATAAGAAGATATAAGACTCGTAATATGACAATTGTGATTGAGAGAAGATAAAATGCAAGCAAGTAAAATTAACACAAGTTTTACGAAATAAAAATAGAAAATATTTTCTTAAAGTAAAAGAGCTCTTAACTTGATCCTAAAAAATTTTAAATGGCCATCAAAATAATCACTATGAACTATCTACTAAAGTTATCTTTAAATAGTATTAACCAGAGTTACATAATTCGCTAGTAACCCGTACGAACCGCGAATTGGTTCGTGAGTACCGGTTCGCGGTACTTTTGCGAACCGGTTCACCAAATAAACTTTAACTGCATTAATATATAACTTTAATTGTATTAATATATTGCCACATACTCTTGTATTAATGTGGTATAAGCACAGATACAATTACTTTTGTACCAAGAATTGTTGTACTTATATAGATAACTCAACTTCTAGTATTTTAGAAACAACCGATGTGGGACTAATTAGAATTGTTGTACTCATATAGATAACTCAACTTTTAACATTTTAGAAACAACCAATGTGAGACTAGTATTACAAGTTCTTCCATTTTTTTACATAACTCAGTACTTCCACTCTTGTGTTAAGACCATTAATTTTTTTTGTTTTTTATTTTAACATACCGATTTATATATTAAAACGTACCACGAACCGAACTGCGTACCAACTATGTATACCCCCCACGTACGTACCGAATACTTTGAAGGTTACGTACCGCGTACCCGAACCCGTACCACGTACCAAAGAGAATTGAGAACCAGGTGACTATGGTATTAACTTGATGACATTTGAAATTTTTAATGCAAATTGATCCTTCTCATTTTATTGGTGCTTTTTGATGTCCAAGTTTTTTTATATTTAATTAATCTCAATGTCCCTAAGGCCTAAACTATTTGAAATTTATTAAATACATCTCTAAACTAAAAATTTGTAATCAAATTCGGAACTATCTTAATTTTTTGAATTAAATAAAAGAGTGTTAGTTATTACATGAATTTTCTCAATGAAAGTACCGAACCTGAAGCTGCAAGAGCAAGACCCTCAACAAGAATAACAGAACCAAAACCAAGCCATGCAATAACAAAAGCGTTTTCGTTTGCGCTATTCTGTTGAACCGGTTGTTCAGAAACGAAAGCGGGTTTTTCAATTGGAGTACGCCGAATTATGGAAGAAGCTCTTTCTCTTTGCCCCTTCTGTTGTTGTTTCCTTTTGGTCGTCGATGGTCCAAAACCCACACCGGAATTTTTTGGAATTGAATCGGACGGTTCAGAAGGCTTTTCTGATCTAATAGTGAGGATTGGAGAGAAAGAGGGTGGTGTGTTGGTGG
>NC_021165.2:56678193-56725984 GCF_000331145.2 Cicer arietinum | reverse complement strand
GTGAAGAGAGAAGATACGAATTGTGTTTGTAGCGCCATTTTTGTTGTTGTTGAAAGGTTTTGGAGTTGGAGCTCAGCTCCACCACATAGTTTCTTTTTCTTTTGATTTTAAGATGATGATGATAATGCTACTCACCTCCTAATTTGAATAATATAAAATTATTAATAAAAAATATAATAAATGAAAATGAAATGTATTTAAAATTAGATAAACATAGATATTACTAATAAAGAGTTATGCATGGTATTTATATTGAATTAAATATCAAGTATTTAAAATTAAACATAAATATTTTATTTTTTATAAAAGAAAAATTTGTAATAGTCTGACTGATTGACCCTATTATTTTTACATTTTAGTTGAATGTCCAATTTTAATTTTTACCAACTTTCATTCACTTATTAACCTTTAGTTCCACAAACTTCAACCCAATGTTAACGGAGATGAAGCTCGGTTATGGAATTTCGTTTGGTTGTAATTTAAGTTTTGTCAAAAGAACAATTGTCATTGTCGAACTGAAGAAGACCACTAGTTTTGCCAAATTGAAGAAGACCATTAGTGCCAAACTAAAGATCCAAGAAGGTTAGAGAACTTTGATAAGGTAAATATGTTAAAATTTCATATTCATTTGAGAAATCATAAACTTGTTGTGGAAAAATGTGTTAAAAGTGTTTGTAAATAAGGAATTGATGTTAAAATGAGTTTGATTAAACCCTTTGTTGAGTTAGCCTAATTTTATTGTGATATGAATTTAGGTTTTTTTATGTGTATTGTTTACTAAAGCTGATAGATGAAATGTTAGGTTTTTTATGTATTAAAAAATTGATTGATGTGAATGTTCGGGATTGGACTCCCTTTCTATGTGGAAAAATGTCTAAATATTGTAGTCCATGTGTCTCATTTATTTAAGTAGAGAGTGGTCTAATTAGGGTCGTAAGAGATAGACTATTTTGGTAGAAAAGACAACCACCAAAAGAGAAAAGAGAAGAGTAAATCATATTCTCAATTTTGTTAAATCAGTCTAAAAAATATAAAGATTGCGCATTCGTTAACCGTTGGATCGGACGGGTTTTTAGACAGCATGTTTGCAACATTCAGGTCTTCGTTTTCAATGGTCGAATCGGCGACCTGACGTCTAGAGTGGGACAAATCGTGCTCACACAGTATCAGATATTTTGTATATTTTTCTTCTTCTTGTTTTCCATTTGTAGGCTTTAGTACTTTGTTATTTTTGCTGGTTGTAGACACACTTTGTGCATCATTTTGAGACTCTCTTGTACCCTTATTTGATTATAGTGGAGATATTTCTTTGGTCTGGACGACCTGTGGTTTTTACCTTTGCATTGAGGGGTTTTCCACGTTAACATATCAGTGTTCTTTATCCTTTTTTATTTTGATTAATTTGTTGTCATATATTTGCTGTTGCTCTTCACGGGTTCTTCCAAGTTGATGGGATTTTATATTTGTCGCGTATTACTTGTTATTGTGTTTATGTGTTTATTCCCCATTAGAGTGGCATCAAAGCTCTTGGTTAAAGAGTTATTTGACTTTGATGAAGGATATAGACAAATATGAATATAAAGATTGAATGCTTGAATGTACTAATTACCATTTGTGGAAGGGTGAGATGAAAGATTTGTTATTTGTGAAGAAAATGCATCTTTCTATTTTTAGTTCTAAAAAGTCGGGTGATAAATCTACGGAAGAATGAGATTTTGAACATCAAAAGGTATGTGGTTTTCTTAGGCAATATGTAGAAGATAATGTTTATAATCATATTGCTAATGAGACAAATGCAAAGACTATGTGGGATAAGATATAGACTTTTTTTGCCTCTAAATCAGGAAATAATAAATTATTCTTACTGAATAGTTTCATAAGTTTGAAGTATAAGGAGGGAACATCTATTTCGGACCACTTAAGTGAATTTCAGGGGCTCCTTGATCAAATGTCTGAAATAGGTATCAAGTTTGACGATGAGCTATTGGGACTATTTCTACTATTATCTTTACCAGAGTCCTGAGAGACATTTCGGGTTTTTATAACGAGTTCAGCTCCTAATGGTGTTGTTTCTTTGGAAACAGCTAAGGGTGGTGTTTTGAATGAGGAGATGAGAAGGAAAACATAGGGTTCTTCATCTCAATATGAAGTTATTGTCATTAAAAATAGGGGAGAAGTTAGAAAAAAAGAACCGAAAGGTGGTAGAGAAAATAGCAGAAGCAAGTCCAAGTCTAGATACAAAAATATGGAGTGTCATTATTATCATAGAATAGGGCACATACGGAAGAATTATTTTATGTGGAAAAAAGAGAACAAAGGTAAGAAGGGTAAGTAGAAACAAAGGAGTAGTGATGATGATAGTGATGATGATTGTGTAACTACTGCTACTAGTGATATTGTTATTGTCCCTGACTATGAATCAATTAATCTTGTATCTGATGAGAGCATGCGGATAATTGATAGTGGTGCTACACTACATGTTACATCGAGGAAGGAGTTCTTCACATCTTATACTTCATATGACTTTGGAGTTTTGAAGATGGGAAATGATGGTGTATCTAAGGTAATTGGTCTTGGTGATGTATGCTAGCAAACCAACATGGGAATGCATTTGTTGCTTAAAAGAGTCAAACATGCTCAAGATGTTCGCTTCAATTTGATCTATGTGCATATGCTTGATGAAAATGGTTTTGATAATCATTTTTCTTTTGGAAAGTGGAAACTCAGTAAAGGTAACTTTGTTGTGGCTAGAGGAGAGAAAATTAGTAAATTGTATTGGGCAAAAACTTTGGTTGCAAAAGACAGTGTGAATGTCGTGGATATGAAATCATCTTTGTGGCACCGAAGGCTTAGCCATATCAGTGAAAAGGGGTTAAATTGCTTAGCTAGAAAAGACGTGCTTCCAGGATTGAAGAATGTAGATTTGGAGAAATGTTTTCACTGTATAATTGGTAAACAAACTAGAGTATCCTTCAAAAGGCATCATCCCTCTAGAAAGTCAAAGTTGCTTCAGTTGGTGCATTCTGACGTATGTGAACCTTTAAAGGTTTTTAATGGTGCACTTGATTTTGTTACTTTTATTGATGACTATTCCTAGAAACTATGGGTTTATGTTCTGAGGACAAAGACCAAGTGTTGGAGAAATTCAAACAATTTCATGCTTTGATTGAGAGGCAGACATATAAGAAGCTAAAACGTATTCGTACTGACAACAATGGTGAGTATTGCGGAGCTTTTGATGTCTATTGCAAACAACAGGGTATAAAACATGAAAAGACTCCTCCTAAAACTCCTCGGCTAAATGGTTTAGTAGAGAGGATGAATCGAACACTTGTTGAGAGAGTGAGGTGTATGCTCTCTGAAGCTAAGTTGCCTAAATATTATAGGGTGAGGCACTGTACACAGTGGTGCATGTTATTAATCTTACTCCTACTATCGCTTTGAATAGTGAGGTACCAGACAAAGTATGGTTTGGCAAGAATGTCAAGTATGATCACTTGAGAGTTTTTGGTTGCAAGGATTTTGTTCATGTTCCAAAGGATGAAAGATCCAAGTTGGATGCAAAGTCAAAGCAATGTATCTTCATTGGTTATGGTGAGGATGAATTTGGCTACAAGTTATATGATCCTATAAACAAAAAGGTTATTAGGAGTCGTGATGTAGTGTTGATGAAAGACCAAACTATTAAAGACATTGATAAAATGGAGAAGACTACACATGAGAGAGATAACGTCTTAGCTGATGGTGATCCAGTTCGGTCACCTGTTCCTGATTTGGATACTACTGATGGTAATGTTTAGAATGATGAGCCACAAGATTGTGTTTATGATCATCGACTTAGAGATGAGGTTAATATTCCAACTAGTGAAGATCATGAGTCGTCACACGATGAGAATCTTAGTGATGCTTCTTAATCATCTCTAACCCAACTCAGGAGGTCTAAGAGGCAGAGACAACCATCTACAAGGTATGTTTTAGATGAGTATGTGAATTTGACTGATGAAGGGGAACTTGAGTGTTTTCGAGAGGCCATGGAGAGTGAAAAAAGTCAAAAGTGGTTGGATGCAATACATGATGAGATGAAATCCTTGCATGATAATCACACTTATGATTTGATGAAATTGCCAAAAGGAAAAAGGGCTTTGGAAAACAGGTGGATCTATAGAGTGAAACTTGAAAGTAACTCAAAGTCTCTGAGGTATAAAGCCAGATTAGTGGTAAAAGGTTTCCGTCAAAGAAAGGGTGCTGATTTTAATGAGATTTTCTCACCTGTGGTAAAAATGTCATCAGTTAGAATTGTGTTGAGTTTGGCAGCTACTTTTGACTTAGAGGTAGAGAAAATAGATGTAAAAATGGTTTTCCTTCATGGTAATTTGGAGGAAGAGATTTACATGAAGCAATCTGATGGTTTTCTTGTTGAAGGCAAGGAAGACTATGTGTGTAGACTAAGAAAAAGTTTATACGGTTTGAAGCAAGCTCCAAGGCAGTGGTACAAACAATTTAAGCATGTTATGTGTAACCAAGGATACATGAAGACTACTTCTGACCATTGTGTATTTGTTAGAAAATTTTCTAACAATAATTTCATTATCCTGTTATTATATGTTGATGACATACTTTTTGTTGGGAAAAATATTTCCAAGATTGACAGGTTAAAGAAGCATTGGGTGAGTCCTTTGCCATGAAAGACATAAGAGCAACTAAATAGATTCTTGGCATAAAAATAATGTGTGATAGAAAGGAGAAGAAAATTTGGATGTCACAAGAACACTATATTAAGAGATTGTTGCAAATGTTTCAAATGGACAACTGTAAGGCTGGAAATACTCCTCTTGCTGCTCATTTTAAGTTGAGTTCTAAACAAAGTCCTTCTAGTGAAGATGAGAAAGAGACATGAAACGAGTTCCTTATGCTTCTGTTGTGGGTAGTTTGATGTATGCAATGGTGTGTACAAGACCAGATATTGCACATGTTGTTGGTACAATCAGTAGATTTTTATCAAATTCAGATAGAGAGCATTGGAATGTTGTAAAATGGATTTTGAGATATCTTCGTGGTACTACATGTATGAGGCTTTGTTTTGGAGGTGACAAACCTATTTTGGTTTGGTACTCCGACTCAGATATGCCTGGAGATATTGACTCGAGAAAGTCAACTTCATGCTACATGATTAAATTTGCAGATGGAGTTGTGGCTTGGCAGTCCAAATTACAGAAATGTGTAATATTGTCTACCGAAGCATCCAAAAAATTGACGTGAGGTATCATTGGATACGTGATGTTTTGCAAAAAATTGATGTGAGGTATCATTGGATATAATTATATAAAGATGTATATGTTTTTGCCTTCATAATCATTAATACGAAAAAAATAAAATATATATATGAAAAAAGAAATAAAAGTAATATAGTTAAAATTAATAAATGATGCTCATTTTTTTCCATCATCTCTTAAAATCACAATTATAATAACATTAGAGTAAATAATACACAATGATACATATTTAATTAATTAATAAAATAAAAAATTTCTATTGTCCTCTCTGATTGTTATGATGCAGAGAGAAAAAGACAAAACTTTGAGTTTAAAGCAGAAACATGAAGACAATATTCTGCAGAATCAGAGACACATATAGAAAAAATCTTTAGTTCATCCAAAATCTACTTTATTTCTCAAACATAAACAGAGAATTAAGACAATCAGATAAAAACAAATTTTTTAAAAAAGTGAATGCATCAAACATGTAGAAGAACTCAAATTATGGACAAAGGAAATAAAATATAAAGAAGGAAATTAATGGGGAAACAAAAAGACAGAGCAAGAAAGCAACTAAACATTTGAAAGAAAAAAAACTCTAAATAAATCTTCATTTGGTTTCAAAATGATGGAGGAGGGGGGTAGAAAATTTGGATGAAAATAAAAACAGAGAAGAATAGAAAAATAGATTTTTTTTTCTTTGATAAAAAGTGAGGAAAAAAAGGGGATATTTAAGAAAAAAAATTAAGTTGAACATAAAGGAAACAACAATCAAATTTCATCTCCAAAACTACATATTTCAAAATTAAAAAAAAAAAAAACAAGGAGTATATTTTTTTTTTCTTCACGACCACCGGTAATTATCGGCGACCACCGTTACACCACCTTTGTCTTCGTCTTCGCTGCTATACACCGATCCACGTCTATCACGTTTGTTTTGTTTTTTTATCTCTTTAATATGACACTTTTATTTTGTTGTTTGTTTGATGAATTCATGGTTAAGAGTAATATCTTTTTTATTTGTTTAAAATAAGAGGTTATTAAACTGAAGCTTGCTTGGTGCGTTCTTATCTCAACATAGGTATAGGTATCACATTAGACTAGATGTCAGTTTATCACATTAAGCAAGGAACTATGTGTAAGTTTTATCACATTAAGCAAGGCACTAGGTGTTAGTTTCTTTCACTAATATAGTAGACTAGTTGGTTTCTCTTTTACGCAAATGCATGCTAAATACAGCTTACATAGTTTGCTTGCATTTTCATTTTTATTAAATCATAAAAATCAAAGAAAATAATTGGTTCAAGTCTGTATAAATATAATTTGATACATCATATAAATTTTAAAATTCATTTTTTTAATAAATTAATTTAAAATCAATTTTTAAAATTTGATTAAATTAGATGTCACATTTTTTTAATCTTTGGGTTGTTAAGACACAAGTGGTACCACTTGTTGGTTTAAAAACTCAATTTAAAAATCGAAAATAATAAAATATTCTTAAAAGGGTTGACAAGATGAGACATCTTTTTACTCCTTCAGTTTTTTGAGAAATGAGGTGTACAACTTGATAGTCTTGAAACTTTTATTTCAAAATAATTATTCAAATAAAACAAACTCACTTTTTTCTCTTCGTCAAAACAACTTTTCTTTTTATCAACAAAATAATTTTTCTTTAAAAACAAACAACACATCCGCATTTTCTACCCAAGAACTACGTAGCTTTGATTTCTCCATTGTCAAGCACATTAATAAAAATTTCTTTTTTGTCCTTTCTTTCTTAAGCACACATTTATTCCAAAATCATATTAAAAAAAATAATTGTTATTCATATTTAATAACAATGAGAAATAAATATACTTAAGTTAATATTAATTTTG
This sequence comes from Cicer arietinum, assembly GCF_000331145.2. Taxonomy (NCBI): domain Eukaryota; kingdom Viridiplantae; phylum Streptophyta; class Magnoliopsida; order Fabales; family Fabaceae; genus Cicer; species Cicer arietinum. Next base: position 56,718,849 of record NC_021165.2, on the reverse strand, counting down.
CACAATTAATTATAGATAACTGTATTTTAACGGATGTCATAGGGTATTAATACATTCCCTACGCATAATCGACTCCCGAACTCAAAATTTGGTTTCAAATACCATTTTTTTCTTCTATTTTTAAGGGTTTCCAAATATTTTGTCTATTTTAAAATAAATTTTGCTGGCGACCCTATTAAATTCGAGAAACACTTGAAATATTAGGTCGTGACATAGAACATAAAAGAAATTAAACTTAACTAATTAATTTGAGACACACTTTTGTTATGTGTATAAATTGCATGTTCTAACAAACAACGTGAAGATTATGTGAATTCTAATTTTTTCACAATCTAGTCTTTTGCGATATAATATTATTTTCTATCTTCTAATTAAAAATGATAATACTCTGTTATTTGTCTGAAGGTCTATGTGATATACTTTGATCATGACATCATCTACTCTTTATGTCTCTATCCAGATATGCAGAATCATTTACAAAGATAATTTTGGACAAACTTTAATGGTAAATCAATCTCTAAAGATTTGATACGAAAATTCATGATACATGTTGATTTCTTGCAATCAAGACAACGACCAGAAACCCTAAAGCTCTCTATAAAAGGACATGCAACCTCATTGGAGAATATAAAAACGATGTACCACAATAAGCACAATGTAGTCGTCTTTGCACTCTTGCTCTTAATCTTTTATTTTGTCTAAGTGCTAAGAAATATTTTCTGAGAGTACAATATTGTAAACACCTTCTTGTGAGAGTTATTTAGAAAACCCTTAAACCTATTCTATTTGTAACCTAGCCTAGTGATTGCATCCCTTAATAGCTTGACTATATTAAGCTATAAGATTGATAAGACTTGAACACAATCATATTGACTAGTATCTGTTTAGTGGAAGTGTGAATCAGTTGGTGAATTTGTGGATTAAATTATTCGTTTTGAAGAGACTTGACATAACTACCATATTGATGGTGAACCAGGATAAATTGGATAAATTGGATATGTTGTTATGTGTTTTTTGTTTATCTCCTTTGTTTTTATCATTTTGTGTTAATCTTGTTAAAACAGTTTTTCAATAAAACGCAATTCAAACTCCCCATTTTATTGTGTTTCTCGTTCTCCAAATTAGTGATTCCGATATTAACTATAAAAGTATAGCTTTGCTATCTCTAAAAATACAACACCATTCTCTAACTCCAGTAGATCCTCTAGCAAAACCATTAGTATGACTTTCACCCAAAATCCACACAACATTGGTAATGGCTGAGAGAAATATATCTTTGACCAAAGTACTCTAGCTTTTAACGCAAACATTAAGAATAAAATTATAAAATAAATAAATAAATAGTCCTTAAATATAATCATATTTTAAATACCTTAGTATATTTATTATCTTTATTAAATATATCTCTTATAAATATTAGTGTGGTACTTCAATTTTGTCCGACCAATTAAAAATAACTATAAAAAATATAATATTTTTAATAACTATTTTACAATCATTATAAAATCTAAAAAAAATAATAATAATTTTACAAATCTGTCTCAATTTTGAGGGCATAATTTACATAGGTGTTCTCATTTAGCACCACAAATAAAATAATATAAATAAATAAAAAGTTGTAGTACACATTTCATTTCCTTTCATGTGTTCATCTTTACCGCATTTTCATGTTCCCACCATGTGTATTCCTTTGTCTTTGTTTACATGCCTCCTACAAACTGTTTTTTTTCTTCTTCATTTGTAGATTAATAAAGTCATTACTTATGTTAAGTGCACACTCAATAAAAAATGGGATGAACCACTTTTTCTCTAATCATCTAATTGCATCCGACTTTGCTTAAATATTTGTTACAAAACAATACAGATTCACCACTTTTTCTATAAAATGAGATCCATTTTTTTGGAAGACATACTAAAAAATACTCAAAGAGAAACTCAGAGTAGTAGTGAAAAACAAACGGAAACAAACAAAAGTGGTAAGATTTTTTTTTCCCCTCCCCTTTACATTATAATTTTTGTTATTATACAAATGTAAAGTTTTGATATAGGATGAATTATATATGAGAATAAAAAAACTATGTGGTTATACGAATGTAATATTCTGGTTTGAGATGAGTTATATATGAGAAGAATAAAAATTTATTTATAAACAGTCGTCGCTTCGACGACTCCGTCGCCGGAGCGACGACCATACTTTTTTAGTCCCGTCGTTTTTGACCTCTTGATTTCTTCCCCTCCTACTCGGTCCCACATTGAAGTCTTCTTTCTTGTTTTTCTTTCTGCTTCTGTGTTTTCGTTTTTCTCTTTGAGTTCCTATATTTCCTCTTCTCAATAGCAGTGGGGCTAGGGTTACTGAACTTGAGTTTGTTATACACTATTATTATTTATATTCTTTGTTTTCCTTTACTTTGTTTTGTTTTTTCATTATATATTAAAAATCAGTTTTTTTAAAAAAAATCTTAAGTTTTGCCGTAGTTTTATGTTTCTTTTTAACATTTTTTAAACAAAAAAAGAGTAAGTCATGTTTTTTTAAAAAATAGAGCAAGTTATTTTTTTTAAATACATATTAATTTTAATTTGTTTCTAACAAATATTCTAAAAAAAAAAAGAAATATTAATTAAATGTATCACCTTTTAATCTATGAGTTATCAGGATACAAGTTTAAAACTTGATAGTTCTAAAACTCGTTTATATAAGTAAATTTATTTTTTTATATTTTTAAATCTTTGCGACATCTTTTTAATATTTGAGTTGTTAAGTTACAAGTGATACCATTTGAGAGTTATAAAACGAAAAATAATAAAATATTCTTAAAAGGATAAGATTAGATGTGATATATTTTTACAACTTGAACTTTTGAGACACGAGTTATACAGTTTGATAGTCATAAAACTCGCATTTCAAAATAATTATTCAAATCAAACAAACTATTTTTTTTTCCTCGTCAAAACAGTTTTTGTTTATCAATAACAAAACAAGTTTTCTTTAAAAACAATCAACACGTCCACATTTTCTACCCAAGAACTGCGTAGCTTTAATTTCTCCATCGCACCAGGAGATACGTAGGAGCAAGATCATATTCTTGTGAAGCATAATAATAATAAATTTATTTTTCCTCTATGTTTTAAATATACTTTTATGATTAGATTTTTTCCATAAAAAAAAATTATATTTGCATTTTAAAAGAAGAAATAAAGTCATATAAGTCAACACTACTTTTTTGCACAATTAATTTTAGGTAACCGTATTTTAACGGATGTCGTATGGTGCTAATATATTTTCTACACATAATTGACTCTCGAACTCAAAATTTAGTTTCAAATATCATTTTTTTTCTTTTTTAAGGGTTTTCCAATATTTTCCCTATTTTAAAACAAACTTTGGTGACAACTCCATTGAATTCGAGGAAAACTCAAAATTTTAAGCTGCAACAATTAATAATTTGTCTTGAAAGATAACAAGTCAACATTGATTACATCTTTTCATAAAGATAATTTATTAATCTACGATTACTCTACTAATGTTTTTTAAAATTACCTCATATTATGAACGACAAGAAGAGAACCTCATGTTATGGACGACAAGAAGAGAACGCAAGAGGGGACTCCTCTAATACAATAGAGTATAGGAAGAAAGTGACCTCCTTTGATCAAATATTTCAACTGAAAGTTTTTATTGGTCTCTATTTTTAAGTCAGTCTATGGATACCCTTAAAATCTTTGAATGATTTTTTACATGTATGTTCATAATATTATAAAAATTCTCCTTATAATAAGAATCTATAATTTAAAACAAAATCAAAATAAAATATCAGCATTAATTTTTGAAACTACACTATTAATTCATCCACATTATCATATTACACGTGGTTACATATTATAATCCATTATTCAATCATTTGTTTCGATTTCATTACTAATTATTAAAAGTGTGACGGGTATTTATTATCAATATTTTTTAAATGTACTCACTAGTGTAATATCCCATATCATGCATGGGTAACAATTATTTTTATAAAATCTTCAAAATCATATATAAATTGTGATATATTTGTATCAATTCAATTAATATATATCTCTCTTTTCTTGTTACAATTGTTTAGTGAATAAGAATGTGTATGAATAGATGTTAGTGCTGATAGAAAATTAAGTTTACAAACAAGATATTGTTTTGTTCTAAATTCTAATGCATGTTATGCTATGGAGTTTTTTTGTTGCATACAGTGGCAGAGCTTGAATAAAAAGTTTGGAGTGACCAACATAAAATTATAATGTATAAATCAAATATGCAAATAATATTATATAGCAAAAAATTAAGTTGTAATAAACACAAAGTGAAGCATCAAATGATTTAACTACATGACTTAAGAATACCTTAAAGTAATGTTCTACGCTCTTTAATTAACTTGAAATTATCAATAATAAACTCAGAACTGATACTTGCATCAATTTCCCTTTCAATAAAAACTGTCATGCTATATGCCAAAAAGTCAGCTTCCATCATACCCTTGACCACTCATGTTAGAAACATCAAGATTATGTCGAGAAAGTATATCACATACTTCTTCTTTTAGAGTTAAAGTTGTAGTGTCTTTAACATGTGCCACAAAAAAAATTGCTCTTGTATTAAAACAACTTTGTCAACAAATTTTAACACAAGAGACATTTTTTCCTTTTTTGATTCATCATAAGCTTCATCTACAACGATGCAAAATTTGGAATTATCAATTTATTCACATATATGTTTTCTCAACCTACTAGAAAGAACATGCAAAAGCTCTTTTTGAATTTGATGTAAAGTATACTTGGAATTATATGGAGTATTTTCCAACACAACTTTTGCAACTTCATCATTGTAAGTTGCCAGAGTTTTATGAATTGAAGAAAATTTCTTTGATTTCTTGACCCGCTTGTTTCATCATGTCCCATAAAAGCACAAGCTTGAAGTTTTAACCAACGAATAATGTCATTTGATGTCTTGAGACGTATTCGATTCTTCAAAAATAATTCTGAGCTTTGCACTTGAATAGTATTCCTAATATGTATAACTTGATTCAACAAGTCCAGACAAGCTTTCATTGTATTGTTGTGTGGTGAGCAAGGATTCATCCCTATGTGTTTGAGAAAGGCACAATATTTTACATTTTTAATTTTCTTCCAGTTTCTAAAACCCGTACCAATGAAGACATCTGATCTAGGATATCCACATGGTCTTTTTCTAAATAGATAGCATGGTAAGCAATATTCAACATCTTTAGAAGGTGAATATTCTAGCCAAGAAGAAAAGATGTTAAGCCAAGCGTATTAAAACCTTCTTGTTTTTAACCTTGTTGCCAAGTAAAGGATATTCTTCTAAATTTATTTGATAAGGACCAAATTTTAAATAAGCTCTTCGTATGGAATCAAATTGATTTGGTGGATATTGCCAAATTTAAGGGAGTTTTTCGGGGTCATGCTCTAAATATTTCTCAAAGTCATCTTTGAAAACTCTAGGAACCTTGGAAATATGATTCTCATTTTCTTCAATTTTTGAATTCTCATAGATAGTTTCAGATGTAAAAGTTATAATTTTTTCATCTCTTTCACTCTCATAAATTTTTCTCTTGATAAAAGAATCAATTCTTTTACTCTTCTTCATTCTCACAAAATTCTCTTTGTTTTATAATGCAACCATAATTGCAGTTCAAGTGGTTCTATTTGTTGATTTATTTAATTTTTTTATTTGTATTAGAGAAGTTTGTGAGAATGAAGAAGAGTAAAAGAATTGATTATTTATTCAAGAGAAAAATTTGTGAGAGTGAAAGAGATGAAGAAATTATAACTTCTACATTTGAAACTATCTATCAGAATCCAAGAATTGAAGAAAATGAGAATCATATTTCCAAGGTTCCTAGAGTTTTCGAAGATGACTTTGAGAAATATTTAGAACGTGACCTCGAAAAGTGCCCTTAAATTTGGCAATATCCACCAAATCAATTGGATGCAATACGAAGAGCTTATCTAAAATTTGGTCCTTATCAAAGAAATTTAGAAGAATATCCTTTATCTGGTAACGAAGTTCATCCAAGACGATTTCAATACACTTGGTTTAGCATCTTTTCTTCATGGCTAGAATATTCACCTTCTAAAGATGATGCATATTGCTTACCATGCTATCTATTTAGCAAAAGACCAAGTGGACGTCCCAGATCAAATGTCTTCATTGGTATGGGTTTTAGAAATTGGAAGAAAATTAAAAATGGAAAATATTGTGCCTTTCTCAAACACATATGGATGGATCCTTGCTCACTACACAACAATGCAATGAAAGCTTGTATGGATTTGTTGAATCAAGTTGGACATATTAGGACTATTATTCAAGTGCAAAGCTCGGAACAAATTTTTGAAGAATTGAATACGTCTCAAGATATCAATTGACATTGTTCGTTGGTTAACCCTTCAAGCTTGTGCTTTTAGGGTACATGATGAAACTAGCGGGTCAAGAATTCAAGGAAATTTTCTTCAATTGATAAAACTATTGGCAACTTACAATGATGAAGTTGCAAAATTTGTGTTGGAAAATGCTCCATATAATTCTAAGTATATTTCACATCAAATTCAAAAAGAGCTCTTGCATATTCTTTCTAGTAGGGTGAGAAAACATATATGTGAAGAAATTGGTAATTCCAAATTTTGCATCATTGTAGATGAAGCTCATGATAAATCAAAAAAGGAACAAATGTCTCTTGTGTTAAGATTTGTTGATAAAGTTGGTTTAATACAAGAGCGATTTTTTTTGTGGCACATGTTAAAGACACTACAACTTTAACTCTGAAAGAAGAAGAATGTGATACTTTCTCGACATAATCTTGATGTTTCTAACACACGTGATCAAAGGTACGATGAAAGTTAACTTTTTGGCAGCTAGCATGAAAGGTATTCTTAAGTACCAGTTCTGAGTGTATTATTGATGTTTTCAAGTTAATTAAATAGCATTACTACTTTAAGGTATTCTTAAGTCATGTAGTTAAATTATTTAATATTTCACTGTGTTTATTACAGTTTAATTTTTTACTATATAATATTATTTGCATATTTAATTTATACATTATAATTTTATGTCGATCACTCCAAATTTTTTAGTAAAGCTTCCACGGCAACTAAGTAGTTGTTTTCATGAAAATCCCTAAAAACGTCACTCGTTTTAGTAAATGAATACACATTCGGAGGAACCAAACCAATTATATAACTTGACTCTGGTATTGATTGGGAAGTTTAATCTTTACTGCCTACGTTAAATTCTATAGAAACCGCACTTTGAACCAACATCAAATGGAGGAAATTATGTGAAAATATTTTGATCATTGTCATTCTTACTGTATCCCCAATTTTGATTCACTACATAAAAAATGGGAAATTATAATTTAAAAAATAATAACAAAATCATTTGAAAGATAAAGTAAAAATATCTTTCGATTTTTTTTTTTTTTATCTATCTAAACACGCGCATCCCTCACAACCAATATTCATGATATCTTAAAAATATTTTAGAAATAAAATCACGTTTAAGAGACATTATTTGCACAAAATATGATGATATCAGCACAATGGTATAAAAATAAATTTGGCGTGTGCAAACGAATCCCCTATGTAGTAGGTTTCTATTATGTATACGTAATGTTGTAGATTTTACTATATTAAATATTTGATAATGTAACTATAATATTCTAATTGACAATGTAACGTTTCAAAAATAATAATGTGATAATGTAACAAAACACTTATATTCTTAATGAATTGTTTTCGTAACACTTCTACTTTTAGTGAGTTGCTAATTTAACAGATTGAAATTCATTACTTGTTAACGTAATGGTTTTTTTTTTTTTTTCAATTAGATGTTTGTTTTAATATGTAACCTTCGAAGATTAATGAACCATTGCGAAATTGAGATAAATAAATAAAATTTAATGATGCAATTAAACAAATTGATAAATATTGTGTATCGTTATTAAATTATATTAAAATAATGATAACAATTGTTTTTTTAAGGAAAATAGTTGTTTGAAAACATTTTGAATTTTTTTTCTATTAATGAGAATAATTAATGGAAAAATATTTTGAAACTTCATTACCTTTTAATTTTGATCAAAAGAAAAGTTTTGAATATTTTAATGAAAATAATTGAATAAAAATAGTTGAATGAAAATGCTTTGAGATTTCTTACCATTTAATGAAACTAATTCAAGAAAAATGTTTTGGATCTTTTTCCTTTTAATGCAAATATTTATGGAAAATGTTTTGAAACTTTTTTATCTTTTAATGCAAACGTTGGAATAAAAATACTTTGAATATTTTTAATGGAAATAATTGAATGTAAATAAAATATAATTAATGTAATTAAAATGAAATGTAACTGAAAAAATATATATAGATATCAATATGAATAAATATGATAATTATTTTTTATATTGTAACATCTTTAGTTTAGCCAAATTTTTGCAACATGTTATAAATAATCAGAGACCATGATGGAGAAAATTCCACATTTCAAATTATGATTGAGATAGGCTATTCTATTGGAACTAAGTATGTTTTATATTTAGAGTTTTGATGTTAAAAATAATATTTTATGATAATAATATATTTGACTTAATAGAGTATGAAAGAAATTTCATATTTTTGAAGACAATCTAAAATAGGATTTGATTCAGATTTATAATTAAAGAAAAAATTTCACCAAATTGAAAAAAAGATATGATCAAGATTTGAATAACATCTTATCAACAATAAGATGTGAATTATTTACAAGAAGATTTGACCAAGATTTATCTACAACAAGATATGAATTTTTTACAAGAAGATTTGATTAAAATTTATCACAAGAAGATATGAATTATTTACAAGAAGATTTTATCAATATTTATCACAAGAAGATATGAATTATTTACAAGAAGAATTGATCAAGATTTATCACAACAAGATATGAATTATTTACAAGAAGATATGATCAAGAAGTGTTTAAAAGAAGAAACACTCATAAGAAGATACATTTATTATTTGCAAAGATATGATTCAGGTTTTGACAAATGACAAAATACTGAATTGGACCAAGTCACATTCCTATTTGTGAAAGTTCAAAAACCGGTCCAACACTGTCTTCTCGCCCATATCAAAGCAAGCAATAAGAAGGAAGTTTAATTTGAAGAGTATGCGAAAGCAATCTTAATAAAATACGAATAGTATCAATTTGATGAATTTACAAACTCAGTCTAAACAAAATATGAGCAATGTTAATATGAATAACTTACAAACTCAATCTGAACAAAATATGAACAAAGTCAATCTGAAGAATTTACAAATTCAATCTGAACAAATTACGAACATAATCAATCTAGAAGAACTGCTCATATGGGATTCATAAAAAAAGAATTGGGTAAAGAACATATTATCAAAAAGCATTTTGTTCAAAATTATTTTTGAATAAGATCATTGTTGACCAAGCTAGGAATGATGATACAATTCAGAATTAAATAAGTACTAGATGGAAACCCTAATTTTATCTATAAATAAACACTCAAGACTAAAGAAGAAGAAGATAATTGAAAAATTATAAAAGATTATAAGAACTCAAGCTCAAAATTCCAAATTCATCTTAGAGTTCAAAGAGAAAAACACTTGTACGAATGAGAAATATTTTCTAAGGATTTTTCTTAGAGTGTGATAGTCATTGTTATAATCAACTTGTTAGAAAAAACTACTCAAATTCCAAATCCTTGTATTCAGACCCGATAGTGGTGTTAGTGTGCCTTCAACAATCTAAGGTTGTGAAATTGTGTAGAGAAGACTTGGCTGGTAGAGTCAAGGTATGTGTTTTCCTCAAAAGTATAGGGTTATCAGGTTGTTTGAGAAGACTAGCTTGGAGGGTCATGGGTTTTGCAATTCATGTTGTTGAATTAATGGATTAAATCCTTCTGAATGAATGGGACTGGATGTAGCCATGTTAGTGATAATCCAAGATAAATTACTTGTTTCACTTTATTCCTACACTCCTTAGTTTTGTTATTGCTTCTACTCCAATTAAATCATCAAGTCTTAACCAGTTTAATCAAATACTTAAAAAGTTATCAACATTAGTCAAACATAAATCAACCCTCTTCTCGTGTTTACACATTCAATTGGCATCAGAGTGTAGTCTCAAGGTTAAGCATTTTATAAAGTTTGAGGAAAGATCCAAGGGTTCAACATGTCTAGATTCAGTGAAAAAGACGTTGGAGGAAACATCAATAGACCACCTTTGTTTGATGGAGAACGTTTTGAGTACTGGAAGGACATACTAAAAAGTATATTTATTTCATAAGATCCTGAACTTTAGGACTTGGTGGAAGATGGTTATATTGCTTCGAAGAAGACTAATGTTATTGAGATTCCAAGGAAAAAGATGTATATTGATCAGAAGAAGATGTACAAGATGCATCATAAGTCCAGAACATTCATGATAAATGCAATCATTTTTTAAGGAGTTTGACAAGTACACCAACAAAGAGACAACACAAAATATTTATGATAGTTTGATTCTAACCTAAGAAGGAAGCAAGAAAGTTCAAGAAACAAAGGACAAACTCCTAGTCGAAAAGTATGAGTTGTTCAAGATGGAAGAAGATGAAGACATTGAAACAATGTTTTCCAAATTCCATACTCTGGTCTCAAGATTAAATATACTTGAGAAGAGTTTTACTACTATTGATCATGTGAAGATGATACAAAGAAGTATATCAAGCAAGTGAAGACCCAAAATAACTACCATTCAATAAACAAAGGATCTGAATACTCTTAAGCTAGATGAATTAATCAGCTCTTGTAGAGGATGATGATTCAGAAGATCAGAATAGAGACTCAGAAGAAGAGGAACTGACTTTCATATCCAGAAAAATTAAGAAGATGTGGCACAAAAGAAAAAAGAAATGTCCCTAAATATATTATAGGCAACCCAACAAAGGAAAGGATGATAAATCTGACAAGAAAAACATCATCTGCTATGAATGCAATGTACCTGGACATATCAATTCAGAATGTCTAAATTGAAAAAAGGGAAACATCAGATAAAATATTTCAGATCCAAGAAGAAAAGTTTAATGGCTACATGGGATGATTCTAATAAATCCTCTTATGATGAAGAGCAAGCATATTTGGCTTTGATGGCTCATACCAACACTGCCTTTGGATCCAACACAGATTCTAACTCTGAAAGTGATTCAGCAGATGAAGAAATTGAGGTATTTTCTAACTGAACTAGATCTTATTAAATTACAGTTCTAAATGACTTTTTAAACAAAAATAAAAAATTATCTTTAAAATTGAAAACACTTAGGAAAGAAAATGCAAACCTAACAGAATAAATTAATGTTTCAAAGAATCAAAGTGCTAAAGTTTAAACAGAAAATGCAACTCTAAAAACTTATATTGTTGAACTTAAGGATAAAAAACTAACTCTGAAAAGTAATCATAGTTCAACATCAATTGAAAATACCAAATGTAACTCTGATAAGCATGAAAAAGTATTTTAAAATTTTCTTGCTAATGGTATGGAAAGAAGCAAATATGCTTCTACGACTTATAGAGTTAGTAGAAATGGTAAAAAAAAAGGTGTAGGATTTGAAGAAACTTATTTCCTCTGATATCTTATGTATTGTTTGCTCTAAGAAAGGTCACTCCAAATTATCTTATTAAGTATTATTCAGTTAAGTGATGATAATTATGATATTATATTTAATCAAAAATTATGCAAGGCAATTAGTCAAAAGGATAGATTTGTACTCTTTGCAGGTCAGAGGCAAAGCCAAATTTATAAGATAAATTTGTTTAGTTTAGATAAACAAGAGGTTAGGTGTCTTATGTCAGTAAATGAAGAGAAACTAATTTGGCACAAAGGATTAGGTCATGCAAACCTTAGATTAATTTAAAAACTGAATAAACTTCAACTAGTCGGAGGTCTACCTAAACTTAGTCACAAAACTTAAATTATGTGGGAAGCTTGTCAAAAGGGAAAACAAACAACAAATTCATTTACTACTAAGAACTCAATCTCTACGTCAAAGCCCATTGAGCTCTTAAATATAGATCTCTTTGGGCCAGTGAAAACAACATCTCTAAGTGGAAAGAAATATGGCTTTATTATAGTAGATGATTACACTAGGTGGACATGGGTAAAATTCTTAAAAAATAAGGATGAATCCCACAAAGTGTTCATCACATTTTGAAAACAAGTAATGAATAAAAATGATCTTAATATTGTAACAATTAGAAATGATCATGGAGGAGAAATTGAGAACAAGTTCTTTGAAAATTTTTGTGATCAGAATGGAACCTCTCACAACTTCTCCTCTCCTAGAACACCCCAACAAAATGGAGTTGTAAAAAGAAATAATAGATCACTCCAAAAAATGGTCAGAAGCATATTAAATGAGATGAATGTTGCAAAAACTTTTGGGCTGAAGAAATTAGCATTGCATGTTATATTCAAAATAAAGTCTTAATTAGGTCTATATTGAATAAAACACCATATAAATTGTAGAAAGGTAAAAAGCATAACATCTCTTACTTTAAACAATTTGGTTGTACTTGTTATATGTTGAACACTAAAGGTAACCTTGATAAATTTGACACTAGATCTCAAAAGTGTACCTTCATTGGATACTCTAAAAGATCTAAGGCTTATAGAGTGTTTAATAGGGAAACTCATATTGTGGAAGAATCCATATATGTTAAATTTGATGACAAACAACATGACCTTGAAAAGTCAAAGCAAGATTATGGTAGTGCAAGTTTACCAGAACTAGAGGAAGTAGATGCAAAAAAATCAGAAGAACCTGACATATTAGAAGATACAAGAAAATTAGAAGAAGATGACAAATCTTCAAAAAATGAATCTGATGAGAAGGAAGATCTGGATGGAAGTACCAGTCATCTCATCCTGAAACTCTAATCATTGAAAGTGCAAGTGATCCTTTGAGGACTAAATCATCACTAAAAGATATCACTTTTATATTCCATAATTACCCCTATTTTAGGTGGGGAAAATTGCTTCAGTTATATACCAACTTTAATTATCAAGAGGAATGATGTTTGGGATCTAGTTCCTAGACCAAAGAAAAACATTATTGGAATCAAGTAGATTTTTAGAAATAAGCTAAATGAAAAAGGTGAATAGGTCAAAAACAAGGAAAGACTTGTCACACAAGGCTATAGTCAGCAAAATGGTATTTATTGATTACACTTAGACATTTTCTCTAGTGGTCAGGTTAGAATGAACGTTAAAAGAGTTTTTCTAATGGATGTTAAAAGTGTTTTTCTAAATGGTTATATAAGTCTTGATTATTCCAAAAGGGCATTGAAATAATAACATCACATTATTTCAAATGGATGTTAAAAGTGTTTTTTCTAAATGGTTATATAAGTGAAGAAGTCTATGTTAACCAACCCTCGAGTTTTGAAAGTTATGAATTTCCAAATCATGTTTTTAAACTTAGGAAATCTTTGTATGGTCTAAGGCAATCACCTAAAGCATGGTATGATAGACTTGGTAGCTTCTTGCTTAAAACAACAAACTAAATATACAAAAGTGATTCTCAAGAAGTATAATATGAGTGATTGCAAATCTATGGCTACACCTATGCACCCTACTTGTTCACTTGAAAAAGATGAATCGAGCCAAAAAGTTGACCAGAAAACCTATAAAGGAATCATAGGATCCCTACTTTATCATACTGCTTCTTGATCTAACATCATGTTTAGTGTATGTGTATGTGCAAGATTTCAAGTTGGTCATAGGGGATCACATTTAATTATTGTTAAGAGAATTCTTAGATACCTAAAAGACACTACCAACATTACCTTGTTCTACAAGAAATCTTCGGAGTACAAACTAAGTGGACATTGTGATTCGAAATATGCTGGAGATAAACTTGAGAGAAAAAGCACAAGTGAAAACGACATATTTCTAGGTGACAACTTCATCTCTTGGTCAAGTAAGAGACAAAGCACAATTGTCCATCAACAGTAGAGGCTGAGTACATTTCAACAACTTGTTATAACTCTCAATTACTTTGGATGAAACATCAACTAGAAGACTACAAAATCCTAGAAACCAACATTCTCATTTATTTTGACAACACTTATGCCATTTGTCTAACAAAAAACCCTATACTTCATTCTAGAGCTAAACATAGAAATCAAACATCATTTCATTATGTACTTTGTTCAAAAATGTGTGCTTAATATCCAATTTGTCGACAATAACATCAATGCGCTAAAATATTCACCAAATCACTAGCTCAAGATAGGTTATACTTCATCAAGAAAAACCTAAACCTTATTCTTTCATCAAGAAATTATTATTTTATTTTATTTATTTTACAAAAGAAAAAATGAATAACAATGGCAGCCATGAGTTTGATTGGAATGAAAGGAAAAGAGAAACACATCTCTATACGTAATAACAATTTTTTTTTTCTGGTACATTATTAACATTCTTTTTTATTTTATTCTGGTACAATATTAATATTCATTTTATTAATTTATTCCAAAGCAAAATCATGAAACTAAAAAAAACTTCTACAAAAATAAAGCATTGACTCCATTAACAATTGTAAAAAAGAATATTGTATACATATGTCATAATAATGCCTATGTGACAACAATAATATAATTGTTAGAAACAAAAGGTAAAGATAAGAGTGAGTCATTAGCCTCTCAACCGTTTCATTAGTTAGTCACAGTAAGATCCTAAATTTTCTAAACTCTAATTTATGCAATTTTAATGTATTTTGTGTTGAATTGTTTAGGTCTTTAGTCCTATTTTATTTTATGAGTTAAATATCAAAAATATATTTTGGTAGAGTTAATAATACGTTATATATATATATATACTTGGAGAATCGATTAAAATTATTTATTAGAGTATAATTTAATTAAGTTACGAAAAAATTTATTACCGAACAAAATTTTAAAATGTCACTTGTTGTTGATAAATTCACATGTCAATTGAATTACGACGAGAATAAGTATTTTTATTAAATTAGATTGAGGAGTGAATGATGTGACATATGGATGAGTTTTTAGATATTATAATGATGATTTTATGATATACCTAATTATTTAATTATAATATATATATATATATATGAGTCGGGACAGTATAAACTGATATTAATTTGTATATATATATATATATATATATATATATATATATATGAACCCATCGCTTGACAGAGGCAAACCCACTCCCCTTCAGTCTCGTTTCCCCCTCCTTATGTTTCTCCCTTTCTATTCAAAAATTAAAATAATAGTGTTGGTGCTTGAAAAAAAAACTCAATTTTTCTACTAGATGAAAATCTCATTTTAAGAAGTGTTAAGAAGGAAAGGTGCTCCCCTCTACAAGGTGGTGTTTGTGAGCAAATTTATTTAAGGTGAGACACTTACTTCCTTTTTTCTTTTTTTTCTTTTTCTAAATTCGAAAAAATTTGATTGTGAGGGGGGTGAATGAAATTTTGAGTTCTTAACCAATCCCTTGTTGTTTTTGTTGTTGTTAGTATTTTTGTTGTTAGTTTTGTTGTTGTTATTGTTAGTGTTGTTGTTGTTAGTATTTTTGTTGATGTTGATGTTGATGTTGTTGTTAGTGTTGTTGTTGTTGCTATTGAGAAAAATGAAATGAGTTTCCTTTTCTCCCTCTCAAATCTATGGCAGATAATGTTTTGTTGGTTTTGTTTGATTAAATTGGTTTAATGTGAAATTAGGGAGGTGTTGTGTTGAATGTGTTATTTTAAATAAAATAAAAAAAACTAATTAATCCTTGTTGTTAATGTTGTTAGTAATGGTTAAAAGGAAATTGATTTTGATGTGTTTGAGTTATGTAATGAGTTATTTTCAAATAAATAAGTTTGAACTGAAGTTAAAATTTTATAAGAAAATTTAGAGTTGTTAAAGTTTTGAAAAAGTTCAAATTTTAACTAACTTAAAAAGTTTGAGCAAAAAGTTAGATTGAAATTAAAATATTTAGAGTTAAAAATATTACTCTTTTAATTACTCTTAGACTGAGTTTAAAAAAAAAAAGTTTAAAGTATTTTATTAACTCAAATTTTTTGTACTCTAATGGTTGAGTAATATAACATAAAAAATAAAAAAGACTTAATTTTGAAATTATGATGTGGTTGGATAAATTTTGGTGGTGGACAAAATTGTTATGAATCTTTATGTTTATGTAGTTAGCTCATTGAGTCTCAAAAATGAATCGAGATCGTTGGCACCGAGTTAGCGGTAGAGAGAACTCTGAAATATTAATGTTGTTGTGATGAATAAAGAAAAATGATTTTCTTGGTTTATGCATTTCCAAATAATAGTGGTTCTGGTTGATGATCAAGAATGTATACATATGATTAACACATTTTTGAACTTGAGATTAAATGAAAATTAGTGAATTGTGGTTTCAAACTTGTATATGTATACTTTCAATTTTTAGAAAAGTTTGCATAATTTTAATTAAAGTTTCAAGTTTATTAAGTAAAGGTTAAAGTCTTGAGTTAGAAATTCTTTTTTTAAAAGATTCCAAGTTTCATGAATTAAAATACAAACTTTTGTTGAAAAATATATATTTTGAAAATGATGAAAATATTTCAAAGAGAACCTTGAAACTAAAAAAAATATTCATTGATATTTGTTTTGTGTGATTATGTTG
This sequence comes from Cicer arietinum, assembly GCF_000331145.2. Taxonomy (NCBI): domain Eukaryota; kingdom Viridiplantae; phylum Streptophyta; class Magnoliopsida; order Fabales; family Fabaceae; genus Cicer; species Cicer arietinum. The sequence continues at coordinate 56,702,141 of NC_021165.2, read as the reverse complement.
TTAGGAGGTAAATACTTTCATTGAATTTTTAGTCTTTAAAAAATGTAGTGGATTAAACTCATAGTTATTTGGGAAAAAAATAATTTATGGCAAATTTGAGAAAAAATTGTGGTTGTGTGAAAAAAAAATTAAAACGTTTCGAATAATTGTTAGTCAATTCACTGAAAAATTAAAGGATGTTAATTTCTAAAAATATGTTTTATATGTTGAAAGTGTGTTGTGGATAATAATATTATTAGTCCTTACTCGTTGTAAACTTTTTTAATGAAATATACTCTAAGGGAGTTAGGAGTAAGAAATGGTTTGTAAGGTAATTAAAGTTCCAGGGATTAATTTGACTAAGTCAAACACTATTTGATTGAAGGTGTCGGCACGAGCAAGATTTTTTCGTTGTGTTTGATTGTGGTAGTGATAGCTGTTGAAAAAGCTATAATTAAAGTAAGGGCTCCTTCCAAATTTTTAGTTTGCACAGAGGGTCCTTATATGTGTGATTGATGTGTGAATATGTGATTATTAATATTGATGTGATTATGCATTCTTGAGTGATAATACATGTTATGAATCTTATTGAGGAGAATATGTCTTGAGTATACTATGTGTAAAGTATGACAAATTATTAGTGTATAATGAAAGTATGAAAAATTATTAGTGTGTAATGAGTATTAAAAGGGGAGTCTTTTAATAGCTACATTTACATAATGATTGTTGTAAAAGAGTCATAGTATGCTCATGCATTTCATAATTAATGGTGACTGTGATGGGCCACGGTGTTAGTGGTGACCGTGATGAGCCACGGTGTTAGTGGTGACTGTGTGTGTAGGTCTGTGATAGACTGCACTTTGGTAAATCGTGTTGCTATGTGATAGGTGGCACCTCGATAGTTAGTATTAGTCTGTGAGATGAGGTACATTTATGATTTACACCCCTCGATAAGGGTTTGGAAATTTCGGAATCATGTGCATTGATATATAAGCATTGCATTAGGGTGCTTGGCACGCGAGTCATGTTTGTTATAATATGATATTTGTATATACATACTCTGTTATTGTTTGTTGTCATACCGTAATTGTTAAGTGTTATTACTTGTCTTTATGACATAATTGTTAAAAGTTATTTGTTAATTTCAGTTGGTGATCATTTACATTATTGTGGAAATTGGATTTTGCCCTCAGATGATACCCGAATTCGTTCCACCGACTATTACCTTGACGACAAAAACGTCGTTAGACTTCCCTGACCGATATTCGCCGACTGCTTGGGTATACAACTCCATCTCAAGCAAGGCTACTTATACGAGAGGTTGGTGAGGACAAGTAGGAGAGCTGGAGCAGTATATCTCGTGGAGCTCACTCACGAGAGGATCGACTATCTGGTACTCTCAGGATTGGTGTTCGAGGTGAATGGGTCATGGGAAGATGCAGAGGATTCCTCAGTTAGAGTTGAGATAGAGACCATTGTAGGAGCTGGAGATACAGTGGTTGAATCGGAGACTAGCGGGAATGATAAGGGGCTGATGCCAGCGAGAAGAGATATTGTGGGACCGTCTATTCGAGTTGAGCCAGAGCTTCCACTTCTGGTGAATGATCATCTACTGACTATCACTGATGTAGTGAGTTGTTATGAGATTCCAGCGTCGCTGAAGCCACCTATCTCGTGGGTGGACCTAACTTCTGAGGATACTGATCCTTTTATGGCTGATGAGTAGGAGGAAGTTACTTCGAGGAGAGATATTGCGTTAAAAGGAACTTGTGTAGTGTGTGGAGGTCACCCTTGTTACTGTAGTTATTAGTGGATGATCAGATTAGTTTTTGATTGTATTGTGTCTTGGTGTTGTTCTTTTGGTGGTTGTACCTATTATATTTTGGGATGACCGTATCTATGACATAACTTGACAGTTGACTTTTGGTGGGTTCATTTTCCATTTTTTTGACGTGACCATGGGGGATAGTATTCTTGGTGCAGTACTTATGTGCAAGTGTCTGCCGAGAATAGCATAGGGGGTATGAGTGATGTATGATAGGTCTCATAGCTCTAGTGTATTTTCTATTTGTATACTTTGGGTTATAGTCCCAAAAATTATCTTAGGTTGTTGGTATATTTATGATGTAATTATTTATGACTCTTGTTGTTTTGTGTTATGACGTATTATTTTATTAAGTTGTTTAAAAAAAAATCACTCGCGCTGTTAAAAATCGGGATGTTACAGTGACCATACGCTCCCAAGTAGTCCAGCTAGTCTCATAAACTTCAGTATGCCAACTCCATCAGCCGCAATCTCAATCTCACAAGCTTAACATTAGTTGTTTTCAATTAATCAACATTTAGTTATTTTGTTATAATTGAATGCAACTAATAGTTAGTTACTGTTAATTATAACTAATTCTTAGTTATAACTAATTCTTAGTTTATCTTATGTTGATTAAAAGGCCTGTATATAAAGGACAAAGCTTAACAATTCATTTGTAACTTTCTTTTCAATCAATAAGATGTATATTCAGTAAATATCTTTGATCTGTTTTCTAATATGGTATCAACACTCTGGTTTCATGTTTTGTTTTCCTTTTCCGCTTCGTTTTCTTTTTCTGATTTTTCACAATGGTGAGAACTAACAACAATAGAGATTAAGGAAGTCTTAAAATAATCATAGTCCTTATTATATTCACCCTAGTAAATGTCCTTCTTATGTTACTATGACACCAATTCTTGTTGGAAACAATTACCATACACGGGCAAAATCCATGACGAGAACAACGAAAGAAAAGAACAATTCCGCAATGTAATTGTGCTAATGTGACTTGCACAAAGGAGGATAGAGTTATCACATTCTTTATAGGTTTGAATGACCATTTTGAAGTGGTTGAATCTCAAGTGCTCCTTATGGAACCATTGCCTAACATAAACAAAGTTATTTCTTTAATGTTGCAACAAGAAATGCAAAATGGTGGTTTTGGGAACGATAATGGTGAAGGAATTTGTGAATGCAACAGATTATACGAAATATCAAGAAAAATGGTAAAAGTGGAAACAAGACCCGCACTTATTGTGGTAGAATTGACCACAATGCATAAACATGATTTAGGAAGCATGACTTTCCACCTAAACCAAGGAAAAATACATATTCTAATCATGCAAATGGTGAGCAAGAAAATGGAAAACCATAAGAAGATTATTCTTCTGACAAAGACGATGGTTCAAAGGACCAATCTCTTTTTACACCAGAACAAATCAAGAGTATAATGAATATCATTCAACAAGTCAATGTAAGATCTATTCATGTTAGAGGTTCATCTCATGTTGGAATAACATCAACAAATAAGAGAATGGCCACATGTAAATATGTTACTAGTGATGTTAAAATTATTTATAATAATGCAGCATGGATCCTAGACTCAAAGTCCACATACCATATTTGTTTTAATCCTAATCAATTCCAAAAATTGATTAAGATTAAGCCAATTAAAGTTAAATTTCCAAATGGCAACACAACTATTGTAGATTATGCAGGGTCAATAATATTATCTTCCAAAATGAAACTGCATAAATGTGTTATTTTTGCCACAATTTTCTTTTAATCTTATTTCTATATCTAAGTTATGTGCTTCATTGAATTGTAGCATTATTTCTATTATAATTATTGTGTTGTACATGATTTTAAGACTATAACCAAGATTGGTATATCTAAGTTGATCAATTAATTTCATTACTTACAAGATTCTCATTTAGATGTAATGCATTTTAAAAATAATATTTGTATAAATTATGTAACTTTTAAGACTATTCCTGAATCTGCCTTATGGCATTTTAGATTAGAACATGTTCCTAATAATTGTATCCAAATTTTTAAAAATGATTCTCCTTATGTTTCCTGTGATAAGCATATTTGGGATGTGTGTTATTATTAAAAGCAAAAGAAACTTCCTTAAGCCAACAGTAAGAACAATTCTGATAACCCTTTTGATTTATTTCATTCTGACATATGAGGGCATTTCTCCATTCAATCAAAGCAATATCACATATATTTTCTAACTATTCTTGATGATTGTACTAGATATATTTGCGTTATCTTCATGAAAAATAAGTCTGGGACTAGGATGCATATTGAGAATTTTGTTAAGTTGATAAAGAATCAACATGATACTAACATAAAGGTTATTAGTATTAATAATGGAATGGAGTTTATGATTCATGGTTATTATTCATCACATGGCGTAATTCATCAAACATCATGCATAGAAAACCCCTAAGAAAATGGGAGAGTTGAAAGAAAACATCAACATATTCTAAGAGATGTTAGGTCTCTTCTTTTTCAATCTAGTTTACCTATAAAAAATTGGCCTTTTGTTGTGGCTCATGTTTTCATATCACAAATAGGATGACTGGACCTTTATTATCCAATAAATCTCATTTTGAATGTTTGGATAAATGTTTACCTAATTTGAGTAATTTTAAGATTTTGGATGTCTTTATAATGTTGTCACCATTAAGTCTCATTGTGCTAATATTGATATGAGGTATATAAATGCTATTTTTCTTGGTTGCAAGGCATGTACAAAGGGATTTGTATTATATTATGTGAACACCTATGAAATTTTTGTGTCCAAATATGTGCATTTTGAGGAAATTGTGCTTCCTAGCCTAGCCAATCATGACCAACTTCATTCCAATGAATGGCTTTACATTGAGGTTGACAAAATTGTCAACAAAAGCTAAAAGAGTCTTTTGGCATCACACCTGCTATGAACCAAGCGGATGAGCCTGATTCCAACGAACAACAGTCATCCAAGCAGGATTTCTATCAACAAGTTAGTCAGTCTGCTGATAGTCATAACACCAATCCTATAAGATGTGGTCGTACCACATATAAACCAATACATTTAAATGACTATGTTTGTAGTGAACAAAGCAACAAGGACACAATGATAACTACTCCTTATTCTACTTCAAATTATTTATCTTATTCTAACCTTTCCCATTATGTAGAAAAGCTTTAGCATGTCAATTTCAATTGAAATTGAACCTGAAACTTATGAGGAGGCTAGTCAACAGGAGTATTGGAACAAAGCTATGATTGAAGAATTATAGGCTCTCCAAAGGAACAAAACTTGGAACATAGTCCAGCTTCATTATGGTATAACTCCAATAGGAAGCATATGGGTTTTTAAGATCAAGAGAAAACAAGATGGGTCTATAGATAGATACAAAGCTAGATTGGTTACCAAAGGATACAACCAAAGGGAAGGCTTGAACTACTATAAAACCTTCGTTCTTGTGATTAAGATGAAAAATGTGAGGGTTCTATTAGCATTATTATCTATTAACAATTGGCACTTACACCAGCTGGGTATAAATAATGATTTTCTTCATGGTGATTTAGATGAAGAAGTATACATTGAATTTCCACCAGGTATGAACCCTAAATTTCCAAATAAGGCTTGTAAACTAATCAAGTATTTATATCGTCTTAAGATGGCAAGCAGGACATGGCATGATAAACTTCTTACAACACTTACCAAAGATGGATTTGTTCACGCAAGCTCAGATCACTCATTATTCCAGCACATAAAGGATATTCTCCACAAAAAATTTGGCATCAAGGACATAGGAAAGCTAAAGTAATTTATAGAAATTGAAATGACTCACTCATACAAAGGAATTTCAATTTCTCAAAGGAAATATTGCACTGATTTACCAACAGACATAAGGATGCTAGAATGTAAACCAATAAGTACACCAATGGACTACAACTTAAGACTTAAGCAAGATGATGGAAGACTCTTATATTTGACAACAACAAGCCTAGATATCACATATTTAGTGCAACAACTAAGTCAATTCATGGCAAGACCAACTTAGAAACATCAAAGTGAAGCAATTAGGATACTCATATATTTGAATAAAGCACCAAGAGAAGGACTCATTTTTCCAAGAAAATCACAACTACTATTAAGTGGGTTCAGTGGCGCAGATTGGGGAACATGTAACGACACAAGAAGATCTATTTCAAGGAATTGTTTATTCTTAGGGAATTCACTAATCAGTTGGAAAACAAAGAAGCAATCAATTGTAGCAAAGTCAATATCATAATCAGAATATAGGGCACTTGCAACTGCCACATGTGAACTTCAATGGATTGTATATTTATTCAAGGATTTAAAGGTTACTCTTGATATGACACATGTGCTATATTGTAATAACCAATATATTGACATTGATTGTTATATTGTAAGAGAGAAGACCTAAGATGGAACTATGAAACTATTGGCAATACCAAGAAAATATCAACTAGTTAATTTCTTCACAAAGGGGTTACTACCTTCTGTTTTTAATTCATTCATCATCAAGCTTGGATTGTGTGATATTTACCAACCTCAAGCTTGTGGGGGCATATTAGAAATCAAAGGTAAAGATAAGAGTGAGTCATCAACCTTTGCCAGTGACTATAAGCTCCTAGTCAGCCAGTCCAGTCAATCTCATAAGCTTCATTATGCTAGCTCCACCTGCCTCAGTCTCAAGCTAACAAGCTTAGCATTAGTTGTTTTCACTTAGTCAGCATTTAGTTATTTACTTATTTTGTTATAACTGAATAGTTAGTTATAATCAATTGTTAGTTTATCTTACGTAGATCAAAAGGTTTGTTTATAAAAGCCAGACTTAATTATTCGTTTGGAACTTTCTTTTCAATAAATAAGATGTATATTCAGTAAATATCTTTCATTGAAATAGACAAAGAAAACATTACATACCACACTAGAGAAATTTCCTATCTGCTGCTCCATTTTCCTATCTTCTTCTATTATATGTTGTTTCTTTGATCTCTTTGTTACTGATACTGCCTCTTATTTATAGTTATAGATTATATTAAGTATTAGGGTAAATTACATATATGGTCCCTTAAATTAATTTCAGGTAACGTTTTAGTCCTTTATCTTTTTTTTTTCTTCTGAATTAGTCCTTTATTCCTAACAATATCAAATAAAATATGAAAATATGAGTTTATTTGAAGATTTGCGTTACGAATTTGATGAAATTTGTATTATATTGAAGAATATAATTAATTTTATGAGTTTTGATTGAATTTTTTTTTGAATTTTTGTATAAAAGGGATAAAATTGTTGAAATTTTAAAACATAAAACATCAAATTGTCACTTAAAATTAAAATAAAGGACCAAGTCGAAAAAAAAAAGATAAAGGACTAAAATGTTATTTGAAATTAAGTTAAGGGACCACATATGTAATTTAGCCTAAGTATTATTAATAAACAATCATTCTCATTAATACTAATCAAGGAAAATCTTACAATAAATCAAATCAAAATCCCAATTATTGATTATTGTATTAATTTTTTGTTTTTTTTTCTTTCAAAAAAAATTATGATATAATCTAAAAAGAGTGAAAAGTCTGAAAAATCATTTATTCTTATTTTTGTGAATAATAAAAAATAAACTAGAGAAAATTAAGTGTCAATAAATGTTTTAAAATTTTATTTAAAACAATTTTTTTTTTTTAATATCACGAGATAGTATCGTTGTCATCGTAATGAAAAAAATTGATTTACAAGTTTAAGGAACAAATTCAAGAAGACATTTTCTACATAATTTCTTCATTTGATATTAGTGCAAATATCTGTTTTTATACATCATCGTGTAACAATTACAAAATTAGTTTAACAATCATCACAAATGTAAAAATATCTAAAACTGGTTTAGTTCGTGCTAATGTGTTTTCATTTATACCACAAACTAATGTTATTTTTATGCTATAACAACTTGTTTTAAACATACGTTTTTTGTAAATTTTTATAACATGTTTTACTAATATTACAATTTACAAATGTAAAAAAATTATGAGAAAGGGAGTGTAAAAACTAATATGAATGTTCTTGAGTTGAAAGAATTTTAATGAGCAAAAATTAAGAAAATTTTCACAAAGATTAAAAACAAAATCTTGAAATTTTATAAAAACTAAAACATTATTAATCCTTTATTATATTTGTAAACGTATAAAGTTTTTGGTCTTAATTTAATTTAATTTAATTTAATTTAATTTAATTTAATTTAATTTAATTTAATTTAATTTAATTTAATTTAATTTAATTTAATTTAATTTAATTTAATTTAATTTAATTTAATTTAATTTAATTTAATTTAATTTAATTTAATTTAATTTAATTTAATTTAATTTAATTTAATTTAATTTAATTTAATTTAATTTAATTTAATTTAATTTAATTTAATTTAATTTAATTTAATTTAATTTAATTTAATTTAATTTAATTTAATTTAATTTAATTTAATTTAATTTAATTTAATTTAATTTAATTTAATTTAATTTAATTTAATTTAATTTAATTTAATTTAATTTAATTTAATTTAATTTAATTTAATTTAATTTAATTTAATTTAATTTAATTTAATTTAATTGTCAATGTATTATATAAAACTATTTTAAATACATATTAAATTATTCATAATATATATTCCCTTATTACAATTAAATTGTATGTAATATTTATTTATTAATAAATTTGTTCATCCCTACTTTGAATTGATTTCTTTATCATATCTGCTTCATATCGTATAAAATTCAACTCAAAATATGACATTATATTTATCATCTTTGTGTAATTATCTTTTTTTATATGACCACTTACAAATTTTTATCTCTATTAATTATTTTTAGGTCACACTAATAAGTGCTCTAAGGACCATTATTAAAATATTAAAAAGTTTAAATATATTTTTGGTCCTTGTAAATATGTTTCATTTTAATTTGAGTTCCTGTAATTTTTTTTGTTTGAATTATACTCTTGCAAATTCTAACAAATTTTAAAAAAGTTCTTTATGATTCTTTTATTTATTTTATTTTATTTTATTTATTTTATTTTATTTATTTTATTTTATTTTATTTTATTTTATTTATTTTATTACATATATCAATTTCAACGCACTCTTTTCGGAGATTAGATTGATTAGCTTAACTCTTTTATAATAATATTAGTGCTTGTTATTAGTGACAAAGGTTAATAATATTTTTCAAGGTAAATAATTTTATTTTCTAATCATGATTGTTTCATAACATTATAATAATATTGTTGAATATATCACTATGAATTTTTTATTTGATCATAAAAAATCCCGTGCTTCAAAATGTATCTTCATCAATTAAGATCATTTTCAATTCATAATTTTCAAAGACAAAAGAATTAAAGAAATTGTCTATAGTTTTTTTCAAACACAACTTTACACTACATATTTGTTAAAATTACTAAACAAATGCATAATATTGTTTGTTTGTTTTATTGAATTCCACCAGTAATTGGTTGAAAATACTGACTCACCTGCACCAAGCTTTAAGTTAGTTTTGTGATTCAACTTGCATCAGAATACACAAGGAGTTTTTGAAATTAACCCTCAGATCACCATTGAGGATTTGAGAAGGTTAATGAGGTGTTTATTAGTATGATTTATATAATGATTTTTTAACACTTGATGATGTTATCAATGATGATGGTGGTATAGTGCGTGCTGTTGCAAAAATATGGTGTACCTCGATTCTAATATGTACTTTTGTGAAAAATAATTCATCATATATAGTTTATTCAATTCAAAATGAAATATAAACATATGATTACAAGTTTCTACTCAATTAAATTGTACACACCATCAAAATAAATTCATGGGATATTATATCTGTAATAACTCGGATCATCTGATCGGCATTGTTATTTACGAATTTATATTCTCTCTCAATTAAAAATTAACACTTTTGTAAAGGTTTGACTTCTCTAATGACAGTGTTATTCACAAATTTTTCACTACTCATTTTCTGTAGATAGAAATTAACCACTCATTTTTAATATCAATTGAACTACAACTCAATTGATATTGAAAATGAATAAACTATGTTATTTATCTCTTAATTAATATCAAATTCAATTCCATAAATAAAAATACCGGTCAAAAGATCGTGTTACAATCTTCGTATTCATCTCTAAATTAAAATGTGTGTTATATTTACAAGACCATTTAATCGGTTCTGACAAGTAGCATATACATTAATAACATTTTTTTTAGCTAAATATTAATATAGAATCCAAAATAATTTGAGTTAATATTTTTTAAATAATACAAAATTTTGATTAAAAATATATTTTATAATATTTGTCGATAACATGTAATAAAATTAATTTTAGAAAAATTAGTGGATTGCTTTTATTTTAAAAAGTGAAATTGATTACTTAAAATTAACTTTTTATTAGAAAGAGCAATACTCTTTTTTGACATATTCTAACTAAACACTACTATTGATAACGTCTGGGAAAGTCTTGACTTAGTCTTGGCCAAAAATCATTTTCACAATATATAACGGTTTGGTGTCTCCTTCGTGAAAATTTGATCCAGCAGTGTTGTTGTTTTTTCCAAGAGGGTTGTTTGACAATATCTATTTGAAAATGCAAGAGTTGAAATCTCGAATTTACAAAAACCACTCTATTTTTAAAAACAAAAATCATTTGCATCATCCAAACCATAATAAACAATGATTGTAAAATACAATATTAACCAAGCAAAAAGAGCATTCAATATTATTACCAATTTAATAAGAAATGTTTTTAAATTTTGACTCTTTTTCAAAAATTATTGCATCACATCTTGCATTTTAAGGAAAGCTATTCGGGATTGTTTGTTTACTTCCAATACTTCAATATTTTAAGCTAAACAATGGATATGCGAAAAAAATGTATAATGCTAGAATACTAAAGCCACTAAACACTCACTCTGTTGAACAATACAAAATGACTTGAGATGTATTTTGTGTTTTATCAATATTAAGAGTTTATTTTAATGTTTTATCATTAATTATATTCAAATTTTTAATAGATGCTATTTTAGTCAATGCATTCTTATACACGTTTAATTTCTTTCACTTTCAATCTAAACAAACAAGATAAGAGAAAATTTATATCTTTCTTTCCTTTCAGTTTCACTCATACCATACAATCAAAACATTTCATTTTCTTTTCCTTTCTTTCCTTCCATTTTCCTTTCCCAAATCAAACTCAACGTAAAGGCAAGGTGTCATGTTCTTTGAGTGCACATGTTTTGCAAATTGCTCATCCTTTTTTTTTTTTCAAGGGGCGAAATGAAGGTGTTGCAACACACAAAAAATGATTTGAACTGTGTTTTTATTATTTCTTAAAATTATTTGACTAACTCAAACAAAAGAATATGTTTTTTATCAAAATATTCGACTTATGTTTATAAAATATTTTGAGTGTAAATATAAAATTGAATCATAAAGAATTTAGATTAAATGCAAAATAGAGATAAAAAAGAGACACTCATATTTTTATATCAGTTCACAAAAAATTATTGTTACATTTAGTCCCCCCTTAAAGAGAGATTTTACTTCAGTAGAGGTGATGACTTAATCAACTAACTAAATAATAGCATACAAATATTATTTACTCCACCTCTTCATGCTTTTAGTATTTTTCTTATGTCTTTTCAGGCTGTCACCATTAGAACTCTTCTCAATTTTTTGACAAGTTGTTATTGAGGTTCACAAGTATTCTTACATCGTTCACAAGTATTCTTACACCTCTTTCGATACCTCTTATGGAAGAAAGAGTTGTTGCCACTATTGGACTGAGTTACATTAGTTCTAGTTTGTGTTTGAATTGAGACATAATCTATTTCTATTTCTAGGATTCTAACTCTTATTGGGAGGATATTACATTTCAAATCTTATTTCAATTCAAGTGTATCAAATATCTTGATTGATTTACATTAATTCTACCAACTTTCTATTGAGAAGATTTTTCATTCTTTTCTTTTACAAAAATTCTTCTTAACACATTACCTTTTTCATTATTTGTCTCTTTTCCATATTGATCTATTTCTATTTAAACATTGAGAAATATATTCGTTGAGGATATTACCATTGGAGATCTAGAATGAACATTTTAAAACATATGTTCATACGCAAAAATAGATTTGAAACTTCATCATTTAGACATCTAAAGTTAATTGTATGACCAATACTTATGAGAATATAAATTTTAAATTCTACAATGGGAACATGAAATCATGAATGCTGAAATATTGATTCCCATCAAGCCAACTACTTAATATATGAAAGTCCTCCCCTGAATTTTCAATCAATTTTGGGGTTGAAAATATAATATTTCTCATCTAAGAGTTTTTTTGATTGTGTTGTGTATGTTCTAATTGCTTCAACATAATGCACTAATTAGATCGTAAAATAATATTAAGAATACATATTGGATATAAAATCTCCATTTATAATAGGAGTATATCGAGTCAAAAAATTGAAGACTTGTTTAAATTGCCATTTGATAAATTAGTATTTTCAATATTATGCGAAATAATAAATAGCTGAAAATGATTATGAAAATATATTATTATTTTAACATGATCCTCATAAAAACTAGTTTGAATAAAAAGATCAAAATATAACTTATTTGTAAAGTTTATGAAACCAATTATCAATTGTTAAGACTCCAATCAAAATGGATGCCCATGTAAGGAAAAAAGCTAAAAAGAAAAATGTCCCAAATGAGGATATGAAAACTCAAAAAGAGTAATTTGACAATATTGATTTTCAGTTTCAAAAGAATTGATTAGGTACCTGAAACTTATGAAAACAAAGAGATTTCAATAAATTATATCATGAATGCGATTGAACCAAACTAAAATCAATGTTGACAATGTTTTTACATATTAATGATTATAGACAAAGAAATGCTTGGAAAATTTGTAGAAGTCATTGAAGTGGAATTAAACTCGCTTTAAAAAAGCAAGAGATTTTTGGACGTGTAGTTCGCATATCTAAAGAAGTTAAGCTAATTAGATATAATTGATTTTTTGCGCTAAAAGAAAATGAGAATGATGAAGTACATATATTCAAGAGTATTGGTAAAAGTTACAATTGATTTTGAAGAGACATATTCACCAAAAAATGAATTCAATAACTTTTCATACTTCATTAAGTTTAGTAGTTATGAAAGATTCAATTTATATGAAAGATGTATTACAATGAATTTGTGTAGCTTTCTTGATAGGGATAATTATATGAAACTCCCTTAAGGATTTAATTTCATAGGACATACAATTCAAACTATTGATGAGATGACATAATCAAAAATAAATATCTTTATATACTCAAATAATCTAGATGTGTGTTGTGTAATATTCTTAGTGAATATTTTCTATATGAGGTATATAGAAATGACATAATTTATCTAAGTATTTTTAAGAAAATATTTGTTTGAGATTACAAAATGAGTATGAGAAAAATATTTTTGTGAATTATGAAGCTTATATAGCAAAAGTGATAATATGGTTCTATATACACAATTCATATTTGTTGTGTACTCCAATGATTCTAAGGTTACTACACGTGAACAAATATCATTTAGAACTTGAGAAAAGAATGAAAAACTAATTGATCATGTAGTACCATATTTTAGTTCAATTTGGAGAGAATATTGTACCTTGTTAATTGTAAATAGGCTAAATTACATTCGTGGTCCTTTAACTTAATTTCAGGTAACGTTTTAGTCCTTTATCTTTTTTTTTTTTCCCGACTTGGTCCTTTATTTTAATTTTAAGTGACAATTTGATATTTTATGTTTTAAAATTTCAACAATGATATCCTTTTTTATACAAAAATTCAAAAAAAAAAATTCAATCAAAACTCATCGTAACACAAATCTTCAAATAAACTCATATTTTCATACTTTATTTGATATTTTTAGAAATAAAGGACTAAATCGGGAAAAAAAAAAAGATAAAGGACTAAAACGTTACCTGAAATTAAGTTAAGGGACCACGAATGTAATTTAGCCTTGGAAATATTATGATATTTTATTTTGTTAGCTTAGATATGCAGGTTATTTATCCATTCTTCATAATGAAATTTAGCACTATATGGGATAAGTAAAAAATGTGTTTTGGTTAAGGTCTGATTCAATACACATAAGAGACATCTAGTTTTTCTTTTAGAAAAAGTTATTAATCTACAAGGATAATATTGAATGCATTGCTAGTATGAAGATGAGTATAAGAAATGAGATAAAACAATTGTTTTGTTTACCAAGTCACCCCGCCAATCAAAGCCTTATGAGCAACTAGTATAAAAAAAAGATATTCGTTGTCTCAAATATAATTGCCTCTATGAGGGGAGACATAATGTGTTTTGTACTCTTGTTTTCTTCACCATGTTTTGGTCCCACTAGGTTTTCATTTTAAGATTTTTAATGAGACAAATTATCGTACAAAGGATATTGTACTATTTTTCATTCTCTATGATTTTTTCCCAGTTTTTTTTTTATTCCTAATAAGATTTTAATGAGATATATCCTCAATAGACATCTAAAAGAGAATATTATGAATATTTATGTTACTAGATGTTTATTTCCCTTTAGCCTTCCACATTCCTTAATATCTATAATATCTATGACTAAAGACTTTCCCCACTCAAGTTAATGTACTCTTAATGTTTAAGTTGATGATACATTATGTTAGACTTTTTGTAACACCCCGTTTTTCTTAGCGAGGGTATATTTTTTTTTTGAAAGAAATTAAAATAAAACAAAGTAAAACAAATGAGGAAATGCTTTTGGATAAATAATTGAGTCATTATAATTTACGCAGCGGAAAAGTTTCTCCAATTATAAATCCAAAACATTTACATAACATCAAATGGTACATGGAACCCATCCAAAGATGATATCAAACTGATAATATTTGTATAAGTACAGTTTTCCAAACTAAAAATACTTCAAACCAAAAAGAAGGACCCCTAGTCCCTATACATCATCCTAATCTGATCATCCTACCAAAAAGCTATACACCCTGAGTAATCTCCACGCGCCCCGTGAGATCCTCCTAACGTAACTGCAGTCAAGCGTTCCCATCTCCATTCCTGTCCGTAGGGTACGAACCGGTAGGGCCGTCCTGACTCTCATCTGAGGGCAAAGCCCAGATTTCCACAATAGTTGTAAAGGGTCACCAACCAGAAAATAACAGTTAACACATAGCAATTAAGTTTTTGAATGCTCAAAACAACTTTTCAACTAAGCATGCACCTTAACAGGATTTTCAATATGCGAAAAGTTCATACAGTACATTGCCAATGAAAATGAAGGTAAAATGCAGTTCTCGATCTCCTAATTAACACATAATAAAACAAGACATGGATGGATTCATGAGCAATTAATCATACAACTAAAACTAAGGATTTTCACTGAGCCAATCGATTGGGGTGAAGATTTTTTTAATGAAAAAAGAATCCTGGGCTGAATCAATCGATTTGGCAATCGATTGACAGGATAACGGAGTCCCTGACTTAATACCAATCGATTTCCAAATCGATTTCCTGAAGGTTTTTAGTGAAATTTTGAACTCTGGCTTGATTCAATCGATTGGGCAATCGATTGACAGGATAGCTGAGCCCCTGACTTAATGGCCAATCAATTTCCAAATCGATTTGGTCGAATATGGATGAGTCCCTGACTTAGGCCCAATCGATTGGGCAATCGATTTCGTAGATGATTTTCGAAAACTGATTACAAAATCGATTGGCTAATCGATTTCGTTCATTTGGCCAAGCCCCTGACTTCCATCCAATCGATTGGGAAATCGATTTCCCTGATCGTTTTTCCAAAAATTCATGAATTAACCTAAGTCATCCCTAATCAAGTTCACAACTTAACACTTAGCAATTTCTACGCGATTACCACGGCAATTGGGATCTCCATAACCATCATACTTATACACAACAACCAACACATAACACTTAGCATTTTCAACGCAATTAACACGATAAATCAAATTCAAATCACTCAATCATAAAACTCAATCAAATACGACTCGTGTGCCAATTAACGTCCAGTTAACTTAAACGGTTTTCAAAACAAAATGTTAAGTAACCGAGACATTAAGAGATTCCCCCTCCTTAACGTCCAGTTAACTTAAACGGTTTTCAAAACAAAATGTTAAGTAACCGAGACATTAAGAGATTCCCCATTCTTAACGCCCAGTTTACTTAAACGGTTTTCAAAACAAAATGTTAAGTAACCGAGACATTAAGAGATTCCCCATTCTTAACGCCCAGTTTACTTAAACGGTTTTCAAAACAAAATGTTAAGTAACCGAGACATTAAGAGATTCCCCCTCCTTAACGTCCAGTTAACTTAAACGGTTTTCAAAACAAAATATTAAGTAACCGAGACATTAAGAGATTCCCCATTCTTAACGCCCAGTTAACTTAAACGATTTTTCTTTAAAACAAAATATTAAGTAACCGAGACATTAAGAGATTCCCCATTCTTAACGCCCAGTTAACTTAAACGATTTTTCTTTAAAACAAAATATTAAGTAACCGAGACATTAAGAGATTCCCCATTCTTAACGCCCAGTTAACTTAAACGATTTTTCTTTAAAACAAAATATTAAGTAACCGAGACATTAAGAGATTCCCCATTCTTAACGCCCAGTTAACTTAAACGATTTTTCTTTAAAACAAAATATTAAGTAACCGAGACATTAAGAGATTCCCCATTCTTAACGCCCAGTTTACTTAAACGGTTTTCAAAACAAAATATTAAGTAACCGAGACATTAAGAGATTCCCCATTCTTAACGCCCAGTTTACTTAAACGGTTTTCAAAACAAAATATTAAGTAACCGAGACATTAAGAGATTCCCCATTCTTAACGCCCAGTTAACTTAAACGATTTTTCACAAACAAACGCACATTAAGTAAACGAGACATTAAGAGATTCCCCATTCTTAATGCTCATTTAACTTAATGGTTTTCAAGTTTCACACAACACAAACTCAACAAATTCTCACATCAAAACATATCAATTCATTTATTCACAAATCCAACCATACACACATCAAATCTCATCAATATCAATTAAGAGCATGTCAAAAACAACGAACACAAATCAAAGCAACATAACACCCAGATACAACCAATTTCATTTGTTCATAATCATATACAATGACTTCAAATTCATTTACCACGAAACATTCATCACTATAAACAAAACCTAACTCTAAGGTTTTACCCATAACGCACTAGTTTCGTTTTTCCCCAAATCGATACATTTAACCCTAACAAATTCCTTCTCACACAACCACAGATAAGTCCCTAATGCAAACTAAAAGTTTGGAAGGAGCCCTTACCTCAACGTTAGCTTTATCGTGCGTTTCCGGTACCGCGAGAAATTCCGGTAAAATCTCCGCTCGCAACGCCGCTTCCAAATTAGTTCACTAGCACCGTAGCGTGGTGGTGAGCAACTTTCCCTTCTATCTCTTCGAGAAATGAGGTTTGGATCTAGAAGAAACGGAGGGGTTTGTGTTTGGATCTCAAAAACCGTTTTTCTTCGTTTTCGAATCAAAGAGGAAGAGTGGAGTTGCGAAAACCTTGATCTCACTCTCACCCAACCTTGGGTTAGTAGATTTGAAGAAAAGGAAGCAACGAAAACGAAAAATGGAGAAGGATGGAATTTTGGGTTTCACGGTGGTTTGAGGAAGGAGATGGAAAATTTGGAAATTTCCTTCCTTTCTTTTTCTTTCCTTTGTTTTTCCTTTCTTCCTTTTTCCTTCCTTCCTTTATATACTATTTTCTTTTCCTTTTTCTTCCTTCTAGTTTTCCTTTCTTTTTCCCTCCAAACAAACATATATAAATATAATAAATATAACTTAACAAATATCTCAAAATCTAGATATTTATTAAATTACTGTTTCACCCGAAACGCCTTAAATTCTCCGTAAAGGATTTTCCGCAGTTAAATTCAATTTATTTATCGACGAGAAATTCTAATTGGCATCGAAATATCTTTTTGATTATAAAACTCCAAAATATTATTAACTTTGGCTTAAAAAGCCTCCGAGCCAAAATCCAAAATACATAAAAGGGTACTTTAAAATTATGGGTCTTACACTTTTAGTATATTTGTAACTTATAAGACTAGTATCCTATAAATAGGACTCTTGTATCATGAAAATGTATATTCATCGAAGAACATAATACTAAGATTCTCGTCTTCTCTCTTTCACTCTGAATTCTATTGTACTATATTTTGCTATAATTTTGTTAATTTTATAATATTATCCACATAATGAACAATTCTCCTATGAATAGCCTTATGATATCTTCAACAATTCTAAATTGGGGATAAAAATTTCTACATCATAACTGAATTAAACGAGTCATCGTGAAGGAGTCCAACTCAATTACCATATTTGAAAATTCCTTATTTACAAAATGAATAATTGCCCTATGAATAACCTCTATTTCTTCTTGCAACACTAAAGAAGTTCCAATGAAATCAATATAACTAAAAGGAAATTTTTCAAAAATGTCTTTGATTAAACCATCGACTAATTCATTGTTCTCATGGCTACAAACAATACCATCACAATTAAGCTTTCCATAATTTGTACGAGGAGGAAACCATCTAAACACCCAAGAAATGCTCTATTTGATGTTCCACCCAAGAAATGCTCTATTTGATGTTCCTTATTTACTTGATAATACTAGAAACCATTGACCGATTATAATCTTTCTCTGATACACCAAATCATTCTAACTTCTCCAAACATGAGACACGACAACTCCAAAGAAGAATAATATGCAATTATGTGATTTCGTTAGACATACCAATGAGTTATTTATTTCATTGATGCTAATATTTCCAACTACAACATATAATGGAACCATTGGTAAAAAATAAAATATAATGGAACCATTGGTAAAAAATAAAATATAAAGGAACCATCATAATTAATAACAATCAAGAACATGAAAATAATGCGACCTTTCTTGCAAAGAATTAATAGCTAAAACATAAATCACGACTAATACAATTATACTTGTAAAAAGTAAAATGATATATTTATTCTTGACCAATCTTTTTCAGTACATGTTTTTAGAAAAGGTTAAATGTAAATGTTGAAATTTTATAAGTATTAAAAATTTATTTAACTATAAATTTAATTAAAAATTTAAAAACATGATTGGTTAGAAATATTTAAAATTTTAGATATTCAATTATTAACAATACTAGTTTAAGGTTTTCATTAAATAGTTTTGACTAAATTTAATTAAATTTTTGTTTTTTTAATTTTTTTTAATAAGAGATAATTTTATTAGAGACTCGACAGAAAATAAATATTTTCTTCTAAATTAAAATTCAACTCCTTCCGTGAAACCAAAAATCCGATAATTATTAAATTTATTTAAAAATACTCAAATAATTAAACCTAAACTAAACTTTACTGATTAACCTAAACTAAAATTTTATTTCAACAAAAAAAAGAAAAAACTTAAACTAGATTTAATTGTATTCTCTTGGCTTCAACTCAACCAAAGCTCCCCGACGACTGCATTTTCTGACCCAAAAAGTTACTGCCATCTCTCTCTCTCTCTTTCTCAACCATGGTAACCTTTACTTCTTCTGCATTCTCTTAATCCTCTTCGTATTTTCAATTTAGGTTTAGATCGTAGCCGCGAATTTCGACCCTTAAATCTTGTTTACTTCTGTAAATTTACTCACCAAAACCACAATGTTATTCGATTACTTAATTTTTTCGAAGTTTTGACTAGGATTCATCTGGATAAATCATGATGTTATCATGATCTATAGTTTATAAGTATTAATGTAGTGTTATTTCATTGATTAAGATGCTAAGGAGTGTTTTTGAATCATTCTGATCCTAATTAGTATTCCTTTTTCGATTTTATTACTAGGTTTTGCTTCAGCTAGATCCGTTTCTCAATGAACTCACCAGCATGTTTGAGCGCAGCACTGAGAAGGGCTCTGTTTGGGTTACTCTCAAACGATGTATGTGTGTTGTTGTTGTTATTAGTTAGGTTGATTGAAGGTTTTGAGATATGAAGCACTGACACATACACTCAACACCACACACTGATAGGTTGACACCGGCAATGATTTGAGAAAATAAAATTAGTTGAATGTGTGTGTCGTTGTCACAGTCGGTGTTTGACGCTGACATGTGTTAGACAATGGACACGTCTTCAATTTGAAGTGTCAGGGCTACATAAGTTTTGAGTTTATATGTTCAGAAACTTATTTTTTTTTTTGTATGTAATCTTTATTTCAGCATCCTTGAAATCTAAAGTTCAGAAGAATAAATTGGCCTCTGCTGGTGAAACAATTGAGTATAGATGCCTTATACGTGCCACTGATGGGAAAAAAACAATTTCTACTTCAGTATGTATATTTGAACTTGATATTTTCAACTATTCTTTTAGTTAAAACTTTGCTGTTAAATGAACTCTTGCAATTTTTTAATAGTTTACGCAATCGGAGATTATCTTCTGGCATTTAGGCATTGAATTCTTAGGCACATTTTGATTGGTTTGATGGCTTCTAGCTTATAGGAGTTAATCAATCAAAATATGGTATGCTTGTGTGGAAAACTTTGCACTTAGTTCAGGCTGTGAAATGTGCTGTCCTAATTTGTTCCAGATTTGTTTACTATTAGATCTTTCGAGGCCTAGAAAATATTTAGCATGTGATTAATTGAGTTCGAGGTGCATGCTCTGTAACATGCTTATCAAAAGGAAAATAAAAAAACCAGCGACGGAATATTGTTTTCAGATACTCAGCAATATTGTTTCAAAACTAATTGTAGATCAGGGCAACAAAATGGACAATCTCTTGACTTGTTCCGTAGTGCTCTTGGTTTTGCCAATGCATTCTCACTAACTGTTGTTGGTGTTAACTGTTATATCTTTATATAGTGTACATAGGTTGCAACCAACCTTGGCTATAGTACCATTTAGGCTTAGGCGATTAGGCTTGAATCTTGACCAATTCATCAAAGTGTGGCTTGGCACCTACTTGGTTTTGGGTTCCTAACTTCCTATACTCTTTAGGGTCAAATTGCCAAGGTTTTATCATTAAAAAAAGTTATTGTGAATTTTATATGTAACTCTGCATTTTCTTCCTTGTGACTTTATAATTTAGTTCAAAAATAAGTTTTGTTTTGAAAAACATGAATGAATTCCTTAAAACCAGTTCAAAGTGATTTATGAAACTGGCCATAACATAAATATTATAGTTTGAATGTGCCAAACACTTATCAATCTTTCCTGCATCAGTTCTTTTGAAGATAACTTGATCTTTGTTTTTATTTATTGGAATGGAAAATTGAGTTGGAGATGTAATTTCAGTGGAAAGGTTTCTCAACTTTGAAACTTGTCTTATATATTATGGCATGGGTTGCTTGTGTGGAAAACATTGCAGTTAGTTCAGGCTCTGAAATGTGTTGTCCTGATTTCTGCCAGATGTTTTCACTGTTAGATCTTTTGGTTTGTGCTATACATACTATAGTGGCTACTGCTGATTTTCCATGTTGTTAAGGCCTAGAAAACATTTGTAGCATGTGATTAATACTTAATCGAGTTCAAGGGTGCATGTTCTCAAATTTATTAATTAAGAAAAAGTTGCTCTTCAAAATATCCCGACTGGGTATTATTTTTCATACACTATCAAGGCATGAAAATGAAGGGCAACAGAAAGGATTGTCTCTTGACTCTATTTCACATTGCTGTTTGTTGTGGTAATGCCTTATGAATAATTATCAGTATTGTTAAATGGAGGCCATGTGCCGCCATGACAGAATGGAGTGGCAAATTTATTGACTACCGCCATCGGCAATTTGTGAAGGGGGTACCCCCAAATGCAGCTCCATAGGCCGCAACGTAGTGTTTTTTAGGTAGATTTTCGGCCTACTGCCATATTTTGCTATTGACAACACTGATAATGATTGCCATATTTTGCTAATGACAACACTGATAATGATCATAGGTGTTATATATGTATATAGTACATGGGTTATGCCCAGCCAACCTTGGCTGTGCTTTTGGTAATGCGATTTGGGTTTAGGTAATTAGGCATGATGAGTTCATCAAAGTTTGTTGTCCCGCTTGACATTTACTTTGCTCCTGTAAACAATTTAGGGTCAAGTTGGTAAGGTTTTATAATCATCAAAATTTAGGCAGAAATATAGATTTTTCTGCGTTTTGCAATTTCTTCCTTATGACCTTGCTAAACCTAGCTTCACCTGAATTGCCTATTCCTTAGTTGTTAACTTGTGCTTCTAAAGGCTTAGCCCGAATAGCTCCAATTAGGATCACCCCATATAAAAATGAGTAAAAGCTGCAAAATACAGCAGAGCAGAACTTATAGAAACAATTTGAACTTCGAGACAATGTGCTCTTAAGTCCAGTGTTTATAACTGAATGGAAGTTTGATGCAAATGAACATCACACATCCTCACTAAATATTCAATTCGGGTATGACTGTCCAAAATTAGCAAACCTTATTGGATTCCCTCCATCTGGACTTTAACCCTTTACTTGAATATACATCTAATGTTTCTATCAAAACCACAACAAAGCAACAATCACACACATTTGCTTAAGCTTCCACTTGAGCATACATAGACTACTCAAAATTTGCAAATCATATTAGATTCTTACCATATTTCATACCAAAGCCTATTTATAGATTTAAAACTTGTTGAGACAAATTTCAAAAATTGTATTAGAAGTCAGACTTTTGCTGACTCCTCAGTTGGCCTAGATTCAATGACAAAAACCTTGCTTTTGTCGCCTTTTTTAGCTCTAGATCTCAGGTCTATCGAAGTCAAGCCTTAGAGGCTGACTAACATTTAGAGGTCCCTATTTCCTTTTATTGGGCTTCTAACCTTTGTTCATTGTGGCCAAACCTTTGTTAAATCATTTTACTACAAATTTTGTCAATTTTATCAGTAGAAAAGCTTGCAATCTGATTTTTTTATCGCTGCATCCAGGACTCCTTACCCCTTCAAATTCCTCTATTTGCTCTCAAAGTACCACTTAGAATTAGAACCAGCACAACTCTGTGTTTAGTCCTAAACTTAAATAGTACCCCATTTCAGCAACATCATTTTTGCATGCATGTAAATGATATTTACCACAGGAGCAACAATTCATCTCTCCTTTATCAAGTTGGTACCTCAAGTTACACTTTATTGTTTCAAACACATTCAAATTCAACCTAAAACTAGAAAGATCATACAATACCAAATTACCAACTTAGCCAGGACCCCAGATAACAGTAGGAAAATAAACAAGCTGTACCAGGGTTCTTGGGGTAAGGCAGCCTTGAACCAAGATATCAGCTCCTCAAGTAACACATGCAAACACGAAGAACCCGTCCCAAATCTTAGCTAACCTACCAGTTGCAAGAATGATAATTGGTGAGAAGGAGCTCCTCTAGTTTTGTATCTCAACTTCAGTTATATCTCCTTCAAGATTGTAAAATAGAGTTGACAGATGAGCAAAAATAAGAAGAATTTGGAAGAAAAGATGACAAGTGTATAGCTGTATACAATCCTGTAAAATTAGTTGAAAGAGAATTGAAAGAACATAGTTTGTCGGCGAAAGTTTTGCTCTCTAACAATGGGAATTATATCTAAGTGAGGAATTCTTGTCAGTAGCATACTTTTTGTAGATTTTGTTTATTTATATTTTTTGTGAATTGAATGTAACTTGATGCATGAGTTCCTGCAGATCTTTTGGCTATTTCTGCTATGCTCTCCCTGCTTTTCATGTTTATATAGGTTTTTTTCCACTTCTAAAATTTAAATTAATGTCTATTTCACATCTAATATTTAATTTTATTGGGTTCTCATTTGAAAGGTTGGCCCTAAGGATCATCAACGCTTTCAAGCTTCTTATGCAACTATATTAAAGGCCCACATGACTGCTTTGAAGAAGAGAGAAAGGAAGGACAAGAAGAAGTCTGCAGAGACCGTTAAAAGAGAAGGAGATTCAAAGAGGCCTAAGAAGTCTTAAAAGCAATTCTTTGCTGTTTTCTATTCTGCACAAACTCAGTTTCC
>NC_021165.2:56677114-56678170 GCF_000331145.2 Cicer arietinum | reverse complement strand
TTCCTGCTGCCCTTATTTTCCTCTGAAGGATGCTCGGCCACACATACTTTTTTGAGTTGCAAAGGGAGAAATGAACAGAATAGGGGTAACGAGACAACAAGGATTTTTTAGGTTTTTGCATTTCAAAGCAAGATTAAGGAATGTAATTTTACACTTGCATGCTTTTCTTTAGATATCTGTTCATTGAATTGGCAATATGTGAAAATTTTCTTTCAGTTCATCCGGAGGTTATAAATTGAATCTTCAGGATATATTTCTTTTCCTCAATTGACACTTTTCATGTTTAAACTCATTCTGTGCTAATCTTCTGGTCTCAATTAAGTATCTTATTGAATCATGAGTCTGTTTACGATTGTTGCACCACTGGTGTGCAATTATTTTCAATTGTTACCCTAGAATGGGAAATCTTATTTAACACACAAGTTTCCTTATAAGATAACTCGGTTACTTGTACACTATTTTTATTTCATTTGTTCCCAAATAATTATCAGCCCCATATGGTCCCTAATTCTTTAAAACTGTCGTCTACCACTACCATCCAACAATATCAACAATAACAGCGGCAGTAGATTTTGCCTCTGAACCCACTCGGCTTTTGATTTTGAGTGCAATTGACATACATTGTCAATATAAAACTCTTTTATACTCACAACTAATGAAAATTTTTTTTTTTTTTTTTTTTTGTCAAGTCTTACCGTTCAAGTTGGGTAAAGTTAGATGATTTAGCATAATACAAGTGACTAGATAATAATGGAAAACTCTTTTACAATGAGCTTATGTCCATTTTTCTCTTTGTTTTAGTTTTTTTCTCCGATCATTTTATATAATAAAAAATGTTCACTTATTTTTAGATTTTGATAGAATTGACATTGAAATAATTAATTTAAATATTATCTCAAGAGAGTTGAGGTTGTAAAAAATATTCTGTATTTTTTTAAAAAACTAGTTTATAATGGATTTTATTTGGTTTATATGTAATATGTAGTATTAAACCTATCAATTTCATAATTGAACAATCAAGAATCAAAGAGAGAAAAGGAACTGAAATTAGGGAAA
>NC_021165.2:56648752-56677078 GCF_000331145.2 Cicer arietinum | reverse complement strand
GAAAGGAACATTGTGCTCTCACTTTCTATTTCTCAGTGATAATGATTAGAATAAAGTTAGTTACAAAATGAGCTGTCAAACACTATATATACAAGAGCTTATCACACAATTAACAAACTAATAAGTCTAAGACTAGCTTTCTAATTATACGAATGATATTCACACTTCTAAGTGTAATATGTAGGTCGCTTTTCACTCTTAAATATTTTCTTAGTTTTATGAGTCTTTAAAACCTAATTCATCTTATTTGTATCTTTTTTTTAAGCTAACTCATTTATATAAGATAGAGTTTAATTTATATATAGCGGCAATATAAAAAACACTTTACCTTGACATTCAATCACATATGTCATAATATTATTTAATAAAATACACATGAATATTTAAAATGATAAAACACAATTTTATTTTTATAAGTATGGTGAAATACAATTGAACGTAGAGTTTTACTTTTTATTTTTATTTTTTACGGATTATAGAAGCATCCATTCAAATCTCGTCACATAGACATAGCGGTGGTAATATCTAATTGGATGATTGTACAAAAAGTCTTATATTATTACTGTATGATACTTAAATTCTTAGATGCATAGCTAAAAATTAATAGTGGAAAGTGTTTTTATATTTTTTAGCATAATTATCTTTAAATTATTCTTACAATGATTGTGATGTATTAAAAATATAAAATATTTTATACTAACAATTAAATTCATTTTTTTATATACATCTAATTATATCTCATTGTATAAATTATTAGAGATATTTTAGAAAGATAAAATATTATTCGATGCATGTGTAATTATTTTACTTTAAAGACTTAAATATTTGATTCGTCTTTGTAAATAAACGTTTTTCTAGTTTTCGTCTCTGTAAGTTTTTTTTTTTCAATTTAAAATCATCCATATTGTTAGTTGCTGTTAAAAAAAATTGTGGCATACAGATAAATGACGTAGCAATCTTTGATATGACAATAGTTGATGATATGTCAAATATTTGACAACTAGGTATATTTATAAGGACTAAATAAAAAATTTCTAAATTTGCAAAATCTAAAATTTGAATTCCCTCTTCTTCTTCTTCTTCTTCGAACTATAATCTCCGTAATTTTTGTTTTGGATAGAGTAACTAAAACATAATACTTTCAACTTAATTCTATTTCTTTTTTAATGAATTTAATTACTTAATTATATTGTTTTAATTATTTAATTTATTTCATTTAATTATTAATAATCATTCATCAAAGTGCCACATAATTTCTCTATTTGTCACATAATTTTTTTTCAACAACAACTAATAGTAGGGATGCTTTTAAAACTAAATTGAACTTATAGGATTTAAATTCAAAAAAACCTTATAAAGATGAAGAAAAAAAAACAATTTACATAGACAGATCAAATATTTAAACCTAATTTTAAATAATATTAATTTAAAGTAATACAACTTTTTAATGAATGAAAATGTACAATATTTGAGTATCTCTAACGCTGGTCAAATAAATTCGTCTGCCTTGAGTTTTTGGCGAGTTTACGGTTGGATTTGTGTCAAGTTGTCATCATAGTTCCTTCCCTCACGAACTTCATAATTTAATAATAATAAAATTATAACCGTTATATTTTTTTTTTATTAATTTATTAATAATAATACATTTATGATTATTAGTGGACCCTATTTAATGAACACATGTTAAATTCACTTTTTCAATAAAAAATGAATGAATTGTTTGAAGATGACGTAATAGTAATAACACGGAACATGGTAATTGTTAAGACTCATGACACATAATAGTAATAACACGGATGAAACCCATTTTGCCCCTCACAAAATAGGAAGGACAAGTTAGTCTATGATAAAAATCTATTTTTTATTTATTTATAAAAATAAATTATAATATGTTAATTTTTATTATTTTAATTAGTTTGTTCCTTTTTGAGCTATGATGGGATTATATAATAATTCACATGTTATATAATAGTTCAAATGTATTGTAACAAATATCAAGAGACATTAATTTTTTAGAGACAACTTGGTCACCGGTTTATTTTTTTAAATCCGAATAATATTCATTCTTCTTTAATTTTTACTTTATTCTTCAATAATGAAAAGATTAAATTTGTTGAACTCAAATGATCAAATTGATCATTTAGAATTTTGTGTAGACTAAATTAGTTCATATTTTTTTAAGAGAGACTAAATTGAAATTTAATATTTTCCGAATCCATAATCAAACTCCCGAATACATAATCAAACTTCCAATCAATAATAACAAACCCATACTTGCAACTTATTTCTACAATGCATGTCATTTTCTTTCATATATGACAAGATACAATTGCTCACGTGGTCCTTTAACTTAATTTCAAATAACATTTTAGTCTTTTATTTTTTATTTTATTTTTCAATTTGGTCCTTTATTTAATTTTATTACAAAAATTTGAAAATACAGAGAATGAAAATATGAGTTTATTTGATGATTTGAGTTATAAAATTTGCATTATATTGGAGATGATAATTAATTTTATGAGTTTTATTTGAAAATTTTGAAGATTTTTTGTAAAAAAAAAAGGATAACATTGTTAATATTTTAAAGTATAAAAGGTTAAATTGTTAACTTAAAATTACATAAAAGACTAAATCGAAAAAAAAAAAAGATAAAAGACTGAAGTATTATCTGAAATTAAGTTAAAGGACCATATGAGCAATTATGTCTATATGAAAACAAATCATTGCACCATAAAATTTAAAAAATAAATATATCAATTAATATAACTTTAAACTCCAAAATTTAATATTACCACCAAAGTTAAAAGATGGTCATATCAAATATGTAATGTATAAATTAAATTTTTTTTAAAAATTAAGTAAAATTTAATTTATATTATTGTTAGTGTAATTTTATTTTATTTTATATATATACATCTAATTACATAAACAATTGTTGAGATAGTTTAGAAAGATAAAGTAGTTTACGAGGCACACACAATCATTTTAATTTTAGATATATTAATTTAAAATAGATTTAATTCCAATTTTAGTATTTTAGTATTTTTATTTTTATTGATTCACGAAATTAAGTCGACAATTTTAATTTTTCTCTCTTATTTTTTGTAGCTAAAAAATAGGGATGTGACATATTTTAAATAATGTATCTTATGATAGGATGATGTAGAATGATTAACAACCATAAAATAAGAATAAAACACTATAAAAACTTAACTTTCAATTTTAGAAAACTTTTATATTTGTAGTTTAATTACTAACATTTGAATAATTAATACATCTAGATTGTTCTATATCATAGAATTGTATCTTACATTAACTAAAATACGTCAAATCGTCATTTTTTAGTTTAAATATTTGAGAGAAGCGCTGAAACTATCGACTTTTAAATAAAATAGTAAATTTTATAAATTTATAAAAATAAAAACATAAAAAATGCAATTAAACATTTAAAATAATACACCCTTTTTATTTTTTAATGGACATGTACAACTCCCGGAAGTACCAAAAGAGTAGGTAACTATGACAAGAAAAAATGAGTTGAGCCACGATAATTCACACAAGGATTATTCACAAGAGAAGAGAGACATGTAGTAGTAGTCATAATAATAATATGGGTGAAAGAGTAACAAGAAACAAGGTTGTTATTCACAATTTTTTTTACTGCCTTCCAAAAATAAATTGGAATATGTTAGTCTTTATGTAAAAAAAAATTCTTCTAATTGATCTTTTAGTTTGTTTTTGAAGTATAGTTAGATTATGTTAAAATTTATCTGTTATATAATGATCTACATGTATTATAAATAAAAATCAAGGAATATTTAGATTCTTGCAACAGTTTTTGGGAGACAATTTGATTATCAATTTTTTTATTAAAATTCTAATATCTGCAAATTGCGAATAATGCTCATTCCTCTTTAATTTCCACTTGCTTCTTTGATCATGAAAGAATCAAGTTTGTTGAACTCTAAGAAACCAAATTGGTTCTTTTGTATTTTGTGAGGACTAGATTGGTACTTTCATTTTTTGAATGGGGACTTAATATCTCCCAAATACAAAATCAAGCTTCCAAGCTGTAACAACAATCCCAAGCCTACAACCTATATCTATAGGAAGGAATGCTAGGAACACTATTTCCAACGTTCACTCCTTCATTAGGTGTAGTCAATATGACTCCCACCACTTTATGAAAGATCTATTTCTAAAGTCTGAGAATCACAATGATTTTGCTCAATAAAAGAATGAGTATTTGAGTGAATGTTAGAAAGAAAGTGTTCCTAGCACTTCACATTTCTACAATCTGACATTACTTACATATGATATCAAATCATTGCACCATCAAATTCAAAAGACATATGTACTAACAATTACAACTTTTGAAGAAAGTAGGAAAATTCACTGAATGAATTCGAGGCTTTAGTGATTTTAGCAGAGTCCTGTTGGGTAAACACAATTGGAGACTGGTCACAAGAGAAAACTCTTTACTTGAGAAGTTTCTGAAAATTAGATACTATCCGAGATGATCCTTCATGGAAGCAAAAGTTAGGTTCCAACCTAGCTTGGAGAAAAAGAAAGACAAAATTTATGTGGAGATTAGCTCGAAATATACTTGTTGAGACAAACTCTATATTTTAAAGTTTTGATGAAAATAAACAAAGGTTAATTAAGATAGTTAATTATGATTCTAAAATGTTATGTTAATTTAACTTGTGCTTTTGAGTGAATTTAATTAAGAACATAATCAAACAAAGCAAAGAAAAACAGCTCAAAACTGAAACAAGATCATTCTGGACAAAACGGAGAACGATCTCCAGATTCAAGATTGATCGTCACATCATCTTGACCAATCAATCTCCACCAGTTTAACAAAGCTTTTGCCTCTGAATTTTATACCAATATCATCAGTGCATGGCAAGGAACAAATAGGATTCATCCAAGTACAAGAAGGTTCTCGAATCATTAAAATAAAAGGACTCGAAACTGACCAGTTGAAACAGTTTGAAACCACTTGAATCAAACTGTCAAGAAAGTTCGATCAACCTTGATATATGTTAAGACATTACAAAGACATCCAGAAAGATCAAAACATGAACTCCAGATTGATCATCAAATCTCCAGAAAGATCAAATTGACAGATCAAGATTGATAATCAATCTCCGTTTTCTGCAGAATTACAGCAGTGCTCTGTTTACTTCTGCAATGGCTTATAATCTTTCTCCAAACTATTTTGGCTAGATTCAAAGCTCCAGATCGAAGCTGTAGCATCAAAGATTAAGTGAGAAGCTTCAAAGGCCCTTAAACTAAAAGACAAAACTGATCAAGCTAGGCTGTAACAGACTCAGTCAAATCAGTTTCAAATTATTCAAAGGCTGGATTATTTTTATTCTCATATATTGGTTTTGGTCAAAAGTAATATAGCACTACCAACAGCTCCTTTTGATCCTTATTAATTGCTCGTAAAACGCCTATAAAAGGAATACCAATATCCAGAAATTAAGCAAGAAATTCAAGTACTGTCAATTCCCATAATCATTCACATTCACGTTCACATACTTGAAGTTCTCAATTTTCACAAAGAAGAAGCAGTTCTAAATTCCAACATCAGATTGCATGATTACTACTGATTTCTTTGTAAAGAATCGAATCTCAAACAAGAGTTGAGAAATCTCATATTCTATAAAAAAAAACAATCTTATTGTAAAAACTCAAACTATAAGAGTTTTATTATAGTTTGTTTAGATTGTATTAAATCTTATCAAAGTTAGATAGGTGTTGCATTTACTTTCTGGGTGGAAAGTAATAGAGATTGAAACATATCAAAGTTGATCTGAACTAGGTGCTATAAAATCAAGAAGGTTCTTTGTTTTAAACACTTAGTGACAAAACTCACACTGTGAGGACTAGACGTAGCCCGAGTTGGGTGAACCAGGATAGATCTTTGTGTGGTATTCTCTATCTTATCTCTTTATTTATTAAGCTTGATTGATTAACTAAGATAAAACAAAAATTGATTTTCTGTTTTGTAAACTAACCAAGAACGTTCTCCGTTTTATAATAAAAACAAAAAACGTTCTCCGTTTTCTGTTTTCTTAACCAATATCATTCTTGAGTTAAAACTTGAGTTTATTTCTGGAATTTTTAAATAGATATATTTACAATTCAAACTCTCATTCTTTGTAAATCGACATTGCTACTTCAATACTCCCCAGCAAAAAACCAACAATAGTTGTTGTTCGACATTGCTACTTCAATACTCCCCAGCAAAAAACCAACAATAGTTGTTGTTTAGTGCATGCAGTTGGTGTAAGAGAATCGAACCCAGTATCTGAGGGATAAGTACTACCGTTTACTCATTTTCACTACCAATTGATCCACAACCTTTTTTGTAACAATTGATCTTTTTTTGTAACAGCTCAATCCTTACCGTCAATTGGTAGTGAGAATGAGTGGACGATGATACTTATCTCCTATGTACTGAGTTCGATTCCCACGGAAGACAAAAACTCGCCATTTCTTACGGAAATGAGAGGAGGGCGAGAAAGTAGTGATTAAAAGTACCGTCAGAATCGGACTGTTACAATTGGAGTCTCCTGCGTAGCAAATATAGTGAACTATTTGAATGGGCAAACTACAATGGTGTTGATTGACACTTTAATTCATTATTGTAAAGGCCTCATGGCTCGTTTTAATTTTGTTTGTGATAGTCGTGTTAGAAGAAATATGAACTCTAAAGCTCATTTGTTAGTCGACTTAACTTTAAAGGCAAAAAGATTCAAAATTACGTTACCATAAAAAATGATTGTAATTTCAAATTCTAAAATATTATGGTATCACCAAATCTAGAAGACAACTATACCAATAATTGTAACTTCAAAATTCAAAAGATTATGGTATCATCAAATCTAAAAGACAACTATACCAAATAAATAAACTCTTTTAACTAGGAGTTCAATTAGTACAAAGATATTTCAAATCTAATTACATCTCGCTGCATAAATAATTGTATAAATATCTTAAAACAATAAAATAGTATTCGAGAGGCATATGTAATTATTTTAATTTTAAATATATTGATTTAAATTTATACAACTATGTAATGATTTAATTTAATAATAAAAAGATAAATATTAAATTCACAGTAAATATAGACGAACTTTAAAACGTTCTCTTTAAAATGTTCTTTAAGTATAATATCTTCACCCTAATATTTTTTTCTGAATAAAAAAAAGAAGATAACACAATTCTTTTTTTTATTGGAAATGTACAACTTTTGGAAGTATCAAAAGAGTAGGTAAGTGTGATAAGAAAAAGTGAGTTGGAGCCACGGTGATTCGTACATGAATCAAGACTCATTCACAGAGACACGTAATAGTAATAGTAAAAATAATTGAACAACCAACGCACTTTTTTCGCGGGAAGCACGTTTAACGAACTACCTTCTTCCTTTCCAAAACTGAAAATCAAAATCCCCGCTTTGCTGTCTCAATTTTCTTCCTCCTCCACCCGCGAAAATCTCTCCCTCTGTCACAAACACCTTTCTTTTCTTCATTCAAACCTCTCTCTATCTCTCTCTCATCACAATGCTATGAAGAATCCCAACCTCATCATCGATCCATGTCGTCGATTCCTCCGCCGCAACCGCCGCCGAATTCCTCAACAACCGATCCCTCTCCATCGACGCCGTCACCTGTCTCCGCCAGAGCAAACAAGCTCCAGAAAATCCCTCACATTCTGAATCGACACACCGCGGTAATATCCTCCTCCAATGAAGTTGAAGAAGGCGAAGAAGATAACAACAATAACAACAGCAAGAATGATGATGAGGAACAATGTGTTGAACTCGAACGTGCTGATTCTTCTTCTTCCATTTTGCTTGCGTCTTCTTTAGGTCTTAATCACATTCGAACGCGATTCTCCTCTCCTCTTCGTCATTCTTCTTCGGCTGGTGCTCCTTCGTTCATCGGAAAAGACGCTGTTCTACATGTCGCTATCAACAATGTCGCCAAATCTAAATTCAAATCTTCACATCCAAAAGACCTAGGTATATATACACATTCTTTCTTTTCCTTGATTCATCTTGTTTTTTATTCTTTAATAATAAGAAGCATGATTTAATTTATATACTTCCTCGGAGAATATATTTTACCATGTCAATCAATCATAAGTGTCTCTGATCATTAAAAACGTTTGATTTTAATCATAATTACTTTTCAAATCATATTTATGATTGGTTGCGATTTTGTTGAGCATTAAATTTCTTTGGCGTGTATCTTTAATTTAATTTTGGAATGTACTGGTTAGTGAATTATTTCACTGTTGTGCTTCGTTAGGGGAAAAAGTTCATCGGAATCAATGTAAATCATTGAAAGCTCATTCACAACTCCTTCCTGGGCTGGAGGTGATTTATTATATTTTTATATATAATCTTTACTGAATTAATTTCTGTGTGTTTTTTAATTTAATATTTTTTTTTTTTAAATGTGTGTATTCAGTAGTTGGAGAAATGTAGGTAGCTCAGGTTCATGGCGTGTGTTTTTGTTTTGGTACAGGGTAATCATGCAGCTTTCGCCAAAGAAATACAATCCCCACGTTTTCAGGAAATCCTTCGACTTACAAGTGGCAGGAAAAAGAGAAACCGTGATATTAAAAGCTTTTCTCATGAACTCAACTCCAAAGGAGTTAGGCCTTTTCCAATTTGGAAACATCGTGGGCATGTGGAGGTACTCTTTGTTTCGATTTCTTTTTAGTTTCGTATTACTACAGCTGATCCTGATCATCGTTTTTTTTACCTTGAAATGAAATGTTGCAGGAAGTCATGGTGGCGATTAGAGCTAAGTTTGAAAAGCTAAAGGAAGAAGTTGATTCTGATTTGGGTGGTTATGCTGGTGATTTGGTGGGTAGTCTTGAAAAAGCATCTGAGTCTCCTTGTGAATGGAAAGAGGGGTTGGAAGATTTGTTGGTTGTTGCACGACAATGTGCAAAGATGTCGCCTACTGAGTTTTGGATCAAATGTGAAACTATTGTTCAAAAACTAGATGACAAACGTCAAGAAATACCAGTGGGGATCCTCAAGCAAGCTCATACTCGCCTTTTGTTTATTCTCTCTAGGTGCACTCGTCTAGTGCAATTCCAGAAGGAAAGTGGTTATGAACAAGATCACATTCTGGGTCTTCACCAACTCAGCGATCTTGGAGTATATTCCGAGCAAATTTTGAAGGCTGCTGAGAATTGCGGTCTTCCACCCAGTGGACATGAGATGGCTGAGAAGCAGTTGAAAAAGTCGCATGGAAAAGAGGAAGACAAACCAATAACAAAACAAAGTCAAGCTGACCAACATGAGAGTGGTGTGATTGACAATGTGGAAGTTACTACAGCTAAAAGTGTTGAGTCTACTCCTAGCAGCTATAAGATGTCTTCATGGAGAAAGCTTCCATCAGCTGCTGAGAAAAAGCGCAAAGATCAAGATGCAGTAGATTTCTCATCAAAAGGTGAACCTGATCCATTGCTAGTGAAAGATGAAAATGCTGAAAATTTGGATACTATGTCATGTCACCGTGAACATTCACAGTCGTCATCTAGAACGCGAAAGGTTTCTTGGGGATTTTGGGGTGATCAGCAAAATCTAGCATATGATAATTCAATGATCTGCAGGATTTGTGAGGTTGAAATACCAATCGTACATGTGGAGGAGCATTCTCAAATATGCGCAATTGCTGATAAATGTGATTTGAAAGGCTTAACTATAAATGAGCGGCTCGAAAGAGTTTCCGAAACTATTGAAAGGTTACTTGAATCTTGGACACCTAAAAGTACTGATACTCATGGAGAAAGCTTTGAGGCTGCTAGAGTGTCAACATCAAGTTTGCATGAAGAATTCAATGAGTTATCTCTAGACAGAAATAACTTGTCTCGTAGATGCTCTGAAGACATGCTTGAACCTACTCCTGATCCTGACAATAGTTTTGCCGCAGATGATCTGAACCTTTCATCTGAAATAATAAAACCTGATCAGGGCACAAAGGTATCATCACCTGGAAGCTTGACTCCGCGATCACCGTTGGTTACACCAAGAACAAGTCAAATAGAAATGCTACTAAGTGGAAGAAGAGCAGTTTCTGATTTTGAGAGTTATGACCAGGTATATACCTCCTTGTGGTTGTTATTCTTCATAATAAATCATTAAATGCAGAAAAACAGTATACTAAATGAAAGCATATTATCAACTTCTATACATTATATATAGTTCATGAGATTCATCTGTCATATTTTTGTCAGATTTATTTTTTGAAAATTGGGACATGCTAGTGATACACTCTTTTGAATGCACACTTGAACACATTCTTTGTGATTGGTCTATTTTATAAAAATCAAGTTAGTTTTCTCCTAAATTGATCACCTTCTAAAAAGCTGTTGACTTTTGGAGAAATGAATGCAAGAGTGTGTTCAAACTTCAAAGAATGGAGCGCTAGCATTCCTCTCTGATTTTATTATTGATAAATTAGACTGTCAAATGACAGATAAATAAGCTAGTTGAAATAGCTCGTGCTGTTGCAAATGTGAACAACTGTGACTACAGTGCTTTGGAGTATATGCTTGATCGCTTGGAAGACCTGAAATACGCAATTCAGGACAGAAAAGTGGATGCACTTATTGTGGAGACTTTTGGCCGACGAATAGAGAAACTTTTGCAGTGAGCATTTTCACCTTTTCGTCTTGTTTCTAGGGCTACCATATACTTTGGGGATTTTTAAGTATCGCTAACTTTTTCCACCATTTATGACAACCACTATTGTCAACATTTGACAGCATAAACTGAAAGTTGTGCCATTCCTATTCTGTGTTATTTTTTATCCTCCTATCAAAATAATGCTTAAAATCTTACCTTGAAATCTTCTACACCTTTTATAGGGAGAAATATGTAACCCTTTGTGGGCAAATAGAAGATGAAAAGGTAGACTCATCACATAGCATGGCTGATGAAGAGAGTTCGGTCGATGATGATACAGTCCGTAGTAGCCTTCGTGCTAGCCCGATTAATCCTTGTTCTAAGGACAGAACTTCTATTGAAGATTTTGAAATAATAAAACCAATAAGCAGGGGGGCATATGGACGAGTTTTTCTTGCCCGAAAAAGAGCAACTGGTGATTTATTTGCTATTAAGGCAAGCTTCTTCAAACTGAAATGATTACTTTGCAGAAAGAAAGCTGAGATAAATTGATTCTATGAAGTATATTATTAAAAATTGCTTACAAAAAGCGTTTCGCCATTCCTGAAGTTGTAAAACAATACATGTATTCTTCAGTCCAGCATTGTCAATTAGTTATGGCTGTCTATAATTGCTTATAGAAACTATTAAAAAGGCTTGTCAAATTAACTGAGTACTTAGAAAAAGTTTGAACTGTTCTTTGATATTTTTGTAGGTTCTGAAAAAGGCAGATATGATTCGTAAAAATGCCGTTCAAAGTATTTTGGCTGAGCGAGACATCCTTATATCTGTTAGGAACCCTTTCGTGGTATGCAGGCCATACCATGTCGTTCATTTATGACGTTGATGCCCATTGTTAACAAATCTGATTTTCATGTAACTGTGATGAACAGGTCCGATTTTTCTACTCTTTCACATGTAAGGAAAATCTTTATTTGGTTATGGAGTATTTAAATGGCGGCGATCTCTATTCTATGTTGAAAAACCTAGGATGCTTAGATGAAGATATGGCTCGTATATATATTGCAGAAGTTGTAAGCATGTTGGCTTTTGGTAGTTTTAGTTCAAAATTTGTCTTTATTTATCCTAATTTTTATTTTTCGTGGTCGCTGTACAGGTTCTTGCATTGGAGTACTTGCATTCCTTGAATATAATTCATAGAGACTTGAAGCCGGATAACTTGTTGATTGGTCAAGATGGTCACATTAAGGTCCGTATCATGGATTCAATTCTTTTACATACTTTTCCCTTGTCGTTTTTTTTATATCAGCCAAAAAAAACTTTTAAATGACAATATTCTTAGTAGACTGTCCCCGATTACCATCATTAGGTTACTAGCAAGGAGAAGTTCCCTAGTCACTGGAAAGGTTACTTTGCTCATATAGCTAGCCAAAGTGGGATGTTAACACCCGACCATTGACGTTGAGGACTGGGCATTTGGACGGAGAATTTGAGAGGGGTAAACATTTGAGGTTGGCTTACCATTAAGATTGATATCAGATTTGAATTGCAAATGGACTGAACCTATCTCAGCCAAAGAAGATAGTTGAAAGGAAATAGTGTTCAGTGCTTCATTACAAGAGGCACTTTGCTCTTATACCCAATCAATGTGGAATGATAATTGTT
This sequence comes from Cicer arietinum, assembly GCF_000331145.2. Lineage (NCBI taxonomy): Eukaryota > Viridiplantae > Streptophyta > Magnoliopsida > Fabales > Fabaceae > Cicer > Cicer arietinum. The sequence goes on along the minus strand of NC_021165.2, from coordinate 56,664,750 downwards.
CCGGCATGGGCCAGGACCAATAAAGAACTCTTTTACGCCTTGGATTGGACCTTTAAACTGTGAAGTTTAAAATAATTGATAATAGACATTTGTATTGCGATAGGATTTGATATTATATTAGAATTTTCGTTGGTGCAATACTCAATTCCAATAGCTAGCTTTAGCGGAGAGGGTTATCCAAGTTATTATGAGAAGCATGTTATCCATATATCCAGCCAATATGAAACAGTAACAAGCACAAGTTTTTAGGTTTTTATCCCATGATTTGTAAGGTTGTGTCCCGTGGGCAATGAATTTCTATTAATTACAATAGACCATCTTACAATTTTCTCATGAAAATGTTATTTGACTCTTTTCTAATTGTTTTGATCCTTGTTATTACAGTTGACGGACTTTGGACTCTCAAAAGTTGGTCTCATCAACAGCACGGATGATTTATCAGCACCCTCATCTTTCACTAATGATTTTCTAGGCAATGATGAACCAAAACCTCGACATGTTTCAAAGAGGGAAGCACGTGAACAACAAAAAGTAGTTGGCACCCCAGACTATTTGGCACCCGAAATACTTCTGGGCATGGGACATGGTTTGCAGTTTATCTGCTGATTAAATAGTACATCTTATTACGCGAAAAGTGCTTTTAGTTAGCCAATTCGTTTTTTAATAAATAAATAACTAATTGTATTTCATTTTATTTTTTATTTCGAATTTGTTTTTATTTTGCATATATTCTTATATACGTTTGCACTCCTGTAGGTGTAACTGCAGATTGGTGGTCTGTGGGTGTCATACTTTATGAGCTTCTTGTGGGTATTCCACCTTTTAATGCAGAACATCCACAGGTAGGCTAATATTTAAAGAAGATATAGATGGCAGCTTTTTGTTTCTTCTCTACTTCTTTTCAGTTGCTCAAGTCATGTATAATTTATCTTTTAAAGCGGAGTGATCGCTCCTGTTAGATTGTAGAGTGTCCCTCAACTGGATGGGTTTTGTTTTTCAAACTACATCTGGTACCTTTGTTTGGGGTATTGCTAATAGATATCCGCATTTTTGCATACGGTTATATTTGTTTTGATCTTTAATTTCAATTACCTATTGATTTGTTGGAACTTTAAGAGTTTGATGACTTTTTATTTTGAAAATATGGAAGAATATCATATCTAAACACTATTGCTCATTGTTTTTTGCTTGCAGCAAATTTTTGATAACATAATTAACAAAGACATACAATGGCCAAGGTTTCCCGAGGAGATCAGCTATGAAGCTTACGATTTGATGAATAAGTAAGCATTATCAAAGTAGATATGTATTTTATGGATGTTTCAACGAGATTATACTATGAAACTGCAAAAGTAATATGTACATTCTATTCATATTTACCCAGTAGATGCCAACTCTAGGCATCAACGTCTAGTAAAAATTGATATGTAAAGCCAGGGCGCCTCAATAAGTTTTGACAGGAGAGCATGTTGGTGCTGCTGGTATATACTGAAAGATTAAGATAATAGTAAATGTTGGGTAGATTAATTGTTTTTCAGTGTTTAACATGTCTACTATAAGAAAATTGGTTCATGTGTTCATCTTTATGGGCAAGGCAAGCAAGATATCTGTTGAAAATATATTTATATTTATTACATATCATGTAAATAGGGATAATATCTCCCATATTTATTTTTGTATTTATTGCCTTGAGCCTATATAAAACAGACTCCGTTGTGTAGTTCAGACACACGGTTTCACCATATGTCTCTCTCATTTTCTCTTATTCAACATGGTATCTAGAGCCTATTAAGAGAGACAACCCTATACCGTAATTACCCCGGGACCCACTGTCCTTCGGTGAGATTTTTTTTTCGGTAAACCGTGTCTCAATTCCGGTTTACCCTTCTTTGTCGTTTTTTCGTTCATTTTTTCCTCCACTGTTCACTGTTCATCGCGCGACACTGTTCATCGCGCAACACTGTTCATCGGAAAAAAAAAAAAAAAAAAAAAAAACCATATTCTGCCATTGTTTCGCTGCTGGTTTTTAGGTTACTACTTATTGATTATGGCTACTTATAAAGATTTTCTTCGGTGGAGAGAGTATTGTCAGAACTCGAGTTCCGCTGTTTCCGCCGCACAAAGTGATAATTCACCTGTTTGCATCTCACCTTCTCATAGCCCATGGATTCTCGATTCTGGTGCATCTGATCACATTACTGGTAATAAGACTCTTTTCTCCTCTCTCACAACATCTGGTTATTTACCTAGGATAGTCTCAGCCAATGGTTCCCAAACACAGTCTCAAGGGATTGGCACTGTCCAAATCCTCCCTACTCTGTTAGTTAAATCTGTCCTTTATGTGCCTGGATGCCCATTTAATTTAATTTCTATCAGTCGATTGACTCGTTCTCATGACTGTGTTGTCACATTTACTAATTGCAATGTTACTTTGCAAGACCGAATATCAGGACGACAAATTGGTGTCGGATGTGAGTCTAATGGTCTTTATTATCTCTCAAACCCATCAACAGCGTGCCCTACCACATATTCTCCTCTTACTATACATGCTCAGTTAGGTCATCCGAGTCTTCCCAAACTTCAACAATTAGTACCTAATCTAACCAAAATATCTAGCTTAAATTGTGAGTCGTGTCAATTAGGGAAACACACTCGTAGTCATTTCACTGATCGAGCTAATAAACGAGCTTCCTCCCCATTTGCTTTAGTTCACTCAGATGTTTGGGGTCCCTCTCGTACTATTTCCACACTTGAGTCTAGATATTTTGTTACCTTTATCGATGATTTTTCCCGTTGTACGTGGTTATTTTTAATGAAAAATAGGTCTGAATTATTTTCTATTTTTGAACAATTTTATAAGGAAATTAAAACTCAATTTGGTGTATCCATTCGCACTTTGCGCAGTGATAATGCCCGTGAATATTTGTCCCATCAATTTCAAAATTTTATGACCTCTAACGGCATTCTTCATCAAACATCTTGTGCTCATACACCTCAACAAAATGGGGTAGCCGAACGCAAAAATCGGCACCTTATTGAAACCACTCGTACTCTCCTTCTTCATGGTAATGTACCATCTCGCTTTTGGGGCGATGCTGTTCTAACGGCGTGCTATCTTATAAATCGCATGCCTTCGTCTGCTCTTGATAACAAAGTCCCTCACTCGATCCTCTTTCCTGGTACCCCTCTTCACTCACTTCCTCCTCGGGTCTTCGGATCTACATGTTTTGTCCACAATCTCACTCCTGGTCTTGACAAACTTTCAGCTCGATCATTAAAATGTGTCTTTCTGGGTTATCATCGGTCCCAAAAAGGTTATCGTTGTTATTCTCCTACTCTTCGACGATATCTCATATCGGCTGATGTCACATTTTTTGAGTCTGTTACATACTATGAGTCGCTTCCTGATCCTTTGTCTGCAACTATTCCTCTGGACCTACCAAAGTCTATTTCACCTTCTCTTTTACCATTAGAGCCTATTACGTATGCCCCACCTGAGACACCTCCTGTGGCCCCTCCCACTGTCCCACTTGAGACTCCTCTTGTTGATCCTCCAACTGTACAACCTCTTCAGACATATCGTCGTCGTCAACCACCATCGGTTGTACATGTCCCTACACCTGTTCTTGATACCGAGGTCACTCCAGACGCTCCTTCACCGCCACCTCCTTCTTTATCGGATCCGACCCTTGATATTCCTATTGCTATTCGTAAAGGTATACGTCCTACTCGTAACCCATCCCCTCATTACATTGGCTTGAGTTACCATCGTCTTTCTCCTTTGCATTATACTTGTTTGTCTTCCCTGTCTTCTGTTTCTATTCCTAAATCTCCAGGTGAAGCTTTATCTCACCCAGAGTGGAGACAAGCAATGATTGACGAGATGTGTGCACTTCAGAGTAGTGGTACATGGGAATTGGTTCCTTTACCGTCGGGAAAGTCTTTAGTAGGATGTCGTTGGCTTTATACGGTGAAAGTTGGTCCTGATGGTAAGATTGATCGTTTTAAAGCTCGTTTGGTAGCAAAAGGGTACACTCAAGTTTTTGGCCTCGATTACAGTGATACTTTCTCCCCTGTGGCTAAGATGGCCTCTGTTAGACTACTCCTCTCTATTGCAGCCATCAGACATTGGTCTCTACATCAACTTGACATTAAAAATGCTTTTTTGCATGGTGACCTTGAAGAAGAAGTGTATATGGAGCAACCACCTGGGTTTGTTGCTCAGGGGGAGTCCTCTACCATGGTTTGTCGACTTCAGAGGTCTCTCTATGGTCTTAAACAGTCTCCTCGAGCTTGGTTTGGTAGATTTAGCACAGTAGTGCAACAATTTGGCATGATTCGAAGTGAAGCTGATCATTCTCTTTTTTATCGTCACTCAACCCAAGGGTGCATTTACTTGATTGTCTATGTAGATGATATTGTCATAACTGGTAGTGATCAACAGGGCATACTCCAATTGAAACAACATTTATCTCATCAGTTTCAAACTAAAGATCTTGGCAAGCTCCGCTACTTCTTGGGTATTGAGGTAGCCCAATCTAAGGACGGCTTAGTAATTTCACAAAGAAAATATGCTATGGATATTCTTGAAGAGACAGGTTTGTTGAATGCCAAACCGGTTGACACTCCTATGGATCCAAACGTCAAACTTCTACCTAATCATGGGGAGCCATTTTTAGATTCAGGGAGATACAGAAGATTGGTTGGTAAATTAAACTACCTCACAGTCACCCGTCCAGACATTTCTTTTGCAGTCAGTGTGGTAAGTCAATTCTTAAATTCTCCTTGTCAAGAACACTGGGATATTGTGATACGAATCTTGAAATACATTAAAGGTGCTCCAGGAAAAGGTCTAATTTATGAAAACAGAGGACATACTCAGATAGTTGGTTATTCAGATGCCGATTGGGCAGGCTCACCCATTGATAGGCGATCCACTTCTGGGTATTGTGTACTTGTTGGAGGAAACTTAATATCTTGGAAGAGTAAGAAACAAAGTGTAGTTGCAAGATCTAGCGCTGAAGCTGAATACAGGGCTATGGCATTAGTGACTTGTGAGCTCATTTGGTTGAAACAGTTACTCAAAGAGCTTCAATTTGAAGAGGCAACACAAATGACATTAATATGTGATAATCAAGCAGCATTGCACATTGCCTCTAATCCAGTTTTTCATGAGAGGACCAAGCATATTGAGATAGATTGTCACTTTGTAAGGGAGAAGATCGAATCAGGCGACATCACCACTAGTTTTGTTAATTCCAATGATCAATTGGCAGATGTATTCACTAAGTCTCTGAGAGGTCCTCGAATCAGTTATATGTAACAAGCTTGGTGCATATGATTTATATGCTCCAGCTTGAGGGGGAGTGTTGAAAATATATTTATATTTATTACATATCATGTAAATAGGGATAATATCTCCCATATTTATTTTTGTATTTATTGTCTTGAGCCTATATAAAACAGACTCCGTTGTGTAGTTCAGACACACGGTTTCACCATATGTCTCTCTCATTTTCTCTTATTCAACAATATCCTTAAAGCTAAACTATGTAATCAAGCTTACATGAAACTTATGTTAGAAACTAGTAGTACAAATGAGAGAATTCAATTGTCGAAACTGACTTTTATTGATGATAGAATAGGATTACAACAAAAGCAAAATTACACTATAGAAAATGGATAATTCACGCATTCAGACTGGTTACAGTGGGTTCCCTACCAAAAATTAGAGAGGCTTGTTGCAAGGCAATTCCTATCCAAGACATTTGAGAGTCTTGGTCTCTCCCTCAAAGAATTAGAGAGCTTGGTCTCTCCCTCCCATAACCACTCAATAACTTTCCCCTTTCCTTTCTCTATTTATTATTCCTAAAAATAAATAACATAATTGACAAATAATTAATACATAATTGCCCATAGCTACCATTTATTTATGCCCTCTCTAACAATACTCCCCCTTTTGAATCACCTTGTCCTTAAGCTGAAATGAACAAGTTGTTTCATGATAGTTGCAATCGGTTCCCAAGTGGCTTCAAAATCTGTTTTTTTTTTTTTTAATTTACTCCATCGTTCTTCATCACTTTTGAAACCAATTTGATCCCCAACTCCATGATAGTTGCAACCGGTTCCCAAGTGGCTTAAATATCTGAACTTTTAACTTCCTCCATCATTCTTCATCATTATTGAAACCGGTTTGATCCCCACAGTTTCCACCCAGCCCTTGGTGATTCATAGTATTGTATGTCCATTATCATGTGTGCCCAAAGTTATTTTACAAATAGTTTCCCTTAACGCGTTTAATTGTTGTCGTGTTTCCATTTGTTAGGTTCTCTCTTCTTCCATGTTTTAAGGATTATTTTCCATACAAAGAATTAGAGAGGCTTGTTGCAAGGCAATTCCTATCCAAGAAATTCGAGAGTCTTGGTCAATCCTGACATGACAATATCAATCACAAGGAAGGGGGGTTTGAATTGTGATTCCCCTTTTTTTGAAATTAATTCTTGCTTTTAAATTTAGTTAAACTCAAGATCAATCTTGGTTTCAAATACAACAAAAGTAGAACGTTCTTGGTTAGTGAAAACAAAAGAAATTTTCCCTACGTGATCTATGCTTTCTGAGTAAGAAAAAAATATAGAGATAAGGGAAAGACAATCACACAGTAATATATCATGGTTCACCCAAAGTGGGCTACGTCTAGTACTCACAATTTGTGAGCTTTTTCACTATAGTGGAAAGAGAATCACACAATAATATATCCTGGTCCACTCAAAGTAGACTACGTTCAGTTCTCACAATTTGTGAGCTTTATCACTAAAGTGTTCAAACAAGAATGTTTTTGCTTTTCACACCAACATTCGAGATCAATCTTGATCAGTTACAATATTTCACTTCTCAATCTTAAAAGGATTTCCAACAATTACCTTTCAGTCCAGAAAGGGTTTTTTACAAGTCACCTTTTAATTACAAAAGGATTTTTACAATATACTCAAACAATCTTTAGCACTATAGTCTTGAGTTTCAAATGAAATGATAAAGAGGATTGATGGATTAGAATACACTCAACAGAGTTTTAATTCTCCGCAAACAGACTCAGCAAATAGATCCTTAAATTTAGTGAAAAGAACTGGAGCTTGTGCTAAGTGAAGAACTTAGATTTACCAAGAATGATTGTTTAAGTGATTGATTGCTTGCACCTTTTATAAGCTTGATGAAGACTTGTGACAACTCATGTAGCCATTGGGAATCTAGCTGTTTGCTTTTAATTTTAATAGACATGTGTAGTAATATAACGAGAATGTTCTTGCTTTATAACCAGAACGATCTTCGTTTTTGTTTTTAGTAAGTGATGGACTGAGAACTTTTGACAACTGTTGGATGTCATGCTTTTTCTGCTTCGTAGGCTGGCTGCTCAGAGATGCAATATTAGTGTCTTGTTGTTTGATTTTGATGCTTTGCTTTGCCTTTGTTGATTTTTTTGGATTAAATCTGTCAAGAATAATCTTGTGTACTTAACTCTGGTACTTTCGTAAACCAGAACAATCTTGTGTTTGGAAAGCTTTGTTTTTTTGCAAACCAGAATGTTCTTGACTTGAATAAATTGAAAGTTGTGAAAAAACCGATCTTCGTTTTTCATACTTCTGTTTTTAATGACCATAATGATCTTGCTTTCTCATAATGACCTTGCTTCTTCAAAAATGATCTTGTGTTGTTTATATTTCATACCTACCTTCAATTAATTCACTCAAAAAGACATTGTTAAATAGCAACACACTTTTAGAATTATAATTAGAATATTAATTAACTTTGTTTGATTATCATCAAAACATTAATTTAAGATTTTGTCTCAACAAATCCCCTAAGAATTAGAGAGCTTGGTCTCTCCCTCCCATAACCACTCAATAACTTCCCCATTATCAATTATACCTTTCCTTTCTCTATTTATTCCTAGAAATAAACAATATAATTGACAAATAATAAAAACATAACTGCCCATAAATACCATTTATTTCTTCCTTCTCTAACAACTTACTCATAGTCCAGGTTGTGTAAACGACCAAATACAAACCAAGATAACTGAAGCCTTTTTTCCAAAGGGACTTGTTGCATTCAGTATGTTGTTGAACATTTGTGACATGAATTGATTATATTTTTTACTTGTATAACATGTCACTGTATAGAAGAAAAAGAAAGTACAAGAATATGTACGAGAAAAGGGGATAGTTGTGAGTTCGCGCATGCATACTCACAAGCTTTGTGATGGAATGGAAGAATAGGGTTAGACAGTGTGAAAAGTCAAGTTGACGATTTTTCCATGTTTATCTTTACTATTGTGAGTTATCAACGACAAACTGACACAGTAGAGATGTGGTTAGAACTTAGCAGTGGCTTACAAAATTATCACAATTTGTCAGAACAAGCTAGACCCATTTGAGAAACCATACTGTTATTACATGGTATAAGTAGCTTCTTCAAGTGTTTTGCATTCCTATGATACCTCTAGTAAAAGATATTACATGAATTATGCCATTTCTAGGTAAAAACAGTCCTCTTTCAACTTGAAACATTAGGATTCCTGTCACGTTGGTTTTGGCTGATAGTAAATTCTCTTTCAGATTGTTAATTGAGAACCCAGTCCAAAGATTAGGTGCTACAGGAGCTACGGAAGTGAGTTATTTTGTTCCTTTTATGAATGAAGTACTTACAAATTATGATATCACATTTACACAAAAGGCAACACTATATTTATTTGGCAGGTTAAACGCCATGTTTTCTTCAAGGATATTAATTGGGATACACTTGCAAGGCAGAAGGTCGTCATTTTAACTTTATTTGAGCTTGATATGTTTTATCTCTTGATTTCTCACACTTGGGTTCCGCCCAAATTTTGTGCAGGCTATGTTCATACCATCAGCTGAAGCTCTTGATACAAGTTATTTTATGAGCCGGTATGTATGGAATCCAGAGGATGAACATTGTGCTGGAGGTAGTGATTTTGATGGCATTACTGATACAAGCAGCAGTGGTTCAGGAAGTGATGCATTAGATGAAGATGTAAGAATACTTTTTAATTTTAGTTCTTATGAACTACAAATTAACTTCACATGAATTGCTTTTTTTCCCCTTTGAAAATAAGTTTTTAATTTGGTCTGGAACAAAGATTTCTTGATGTTATTTTTCTGCCAACCCTCTTTTACTATGACTTTTTCTGACCATATACTGGTTAAGCAGGGTGATGAATGTTGTAGTTTAGCAGAATTCGATGGTGGTCCTGCTCTTGAGGTTCAGTACTCGTTTAGTAACTTCTCATTTAAGGTAATAACTATCATGCTTGATGTTATATTTTGTGAATATAATTAGTCATACTAGGTCAATATTATTGCATTTTGTTGTATGAAGTATCAACAACTATCAAGTAGTGATTGTTTACTTATACAATACACTGTATAGTTATGAATTCATAATAACATTTCCCTCGTTATTTTGTGGTATGTATGTACACTATCCACATAGACGTTTATAATTATGCCAGTTTAGCAAATTAAGAAATTATATTTGTCATTGATTCTTCTATAACCATTCACGTATGGATACAAAGTTGGACTATGATGACAATTTGATATACTAATGCACTAAAATTTTATAATGTATTGTAGAATTGGCACACTTAGTAATCCTAAATTGGTGTTTTTGTTATGTGAACGAAATGTCTCTTTTGTCCCTTTTCATCTCCATCTCCTTAAAATCACTTGCCCTTAATTTGTTATGTTAGAAATTGAAAGATTTACCAAAGTTGTTGGTTGGTTTAGATGGCAAGGAAAATAAAATTGCTCATCACTTGTTTTCATGAGTTTTTTGTTCAAATTTAATGGGAGGTTGGCGAGTGAGCATGTTCATGAATTAGCTAGCTTAAGCTTAGTAAAATCTTATAAGATAGGCGGAAATTCGATAACATAATTAACACCATATTAGTAACCCTTTACAACAAATTTGGGCAAAACTCAAGAACCCTCTACACTAAATATTAAACTAAGTATAACAAATTATTTCCCTAGTTGCATTGGCTAGATTCTCATTATATTTGCAATATGAAAGATGAGTTTGTACTTTTCCATGTGATTGACAAAAATTCTTTTATTACTTTCTTTCTTACAGAATTTGTCTCAGCTAGCGTCTATCAATATGGTGATTAAGAACTCCAAGGAATCACCCAATGACTCCAACCCATCTGTTTCGTGATATAGCTAGAGGTCTGTAAATTTCTCCAAGCAGTAAAGTTCAAATAGGCGGAACTTCTTGAAGAAAACAATATGAACATTTATAATCTGTGATTGATATCAACTTAGCAGCAAAGGGACGTGCATCAAAATTCTTTTTTATTCTCTGCTTCATTTTAGTTTAGAGACCCGAATTCCTTACATAAATGTCGACCATCGATGTGAGATCAGATGGTTTCAATTACACATATACGAAATCAATTTTAAATGATCTACACCGTTGATTGAGATCCGATGGTCGAGGGATGTAACTGGGTCACATTAGGGATTTCGTTTCAATAGTTTAAAATGACAATTATTTTTTCTAGGATCTAGTTGAGTGAGACCTTAGACCGCAGTTTAGTGTCTTACACCCTTTACTAAAATCAGAGTCTTGTGGAAAATGCATCTTGAAGGGTTTAGGTAGCTTTATCTCTTGTACATATACGCATTGTAGTAGAACAATGAATAGATTAAAGTGAAATTCACTTTGGTAGTTTTAAAAGCAGTGTTTCAGCTATTGTTGTTGCTACACTACATTCATTATTGTTGATATTTTGAGTAGGTATATTTTAACTAGGCTGATCTATCACTGAAATAATGAACGAGTCTTAATCAATAAAATACAAACCACATTAACGCTCAATATTTAAGGGATTGTACTAAAATTTAAGGGATTGTTACAAAAATTTAAGTGGTTGTAATAATATTTAAGGGGTAGTATTTTTATATTTAATGGGTTGAACTAATATTTATATGGGACAATTATTTAATAAAGGGGTTGTATTGAAAAAAACTGAAGCTATGTTCTAAAATCATACATTATACATAAAAAAAGGTAGTATACAATATATTAAAAAAAACAGAGGCATGCATTTCTACCGTAAAAAAAAAAAAAAAAGAAACAATTAGCATACTAAAAAAAACAGAAGCATACATATACAAAAATACAGTAGTTATATATATTTACAAAAACACTTAAAAAAAATAGTAGTTATGCATATTTACAAAAACAAAATCATACTTAAAAAAAACATAATCATGCTTAAGAAAAAAATAATCATAAAGAAATAGAATCATACTTAAACATACATTTATAAAAAAAAATACATGCATTAAGAAAAAAATAATAACATACGTTACACTTAGAAAATTAAAAACATATCTTGAACTATAAAAAATAAAAATAAAACAGTGAATCACGCAATTAGCAAAAACAGAAGCATATATCACATAAAAAACAGTAGCTAAGTAATAGAATTATGGGTAAATACCATATGTAGTCCCTTAACTTAATTTCAGTTAATGTTTTAGTCATTTATCTTTTTTTTTTTCTCCCGATTTGGTATTTTATTTTAATTTTAAGTGGCAATTTGATATTTTATGTTTTAAAATGTCAACAATATTATTCTTATTTTTTGCAAAAATTCAAAAAACTCATAAAAAATTTCAAACAAAACTCATAAAATTAATTATCAGCCTCAATATAATGTAATTTCATCAAATTCATAACTTAAATCTTTAAATAGACTCATATTTTCATCTCCAACAACATCAAATAAAGAATGACAAATATGAGTTTATTTGAAGATTTTAATTACGAATTTGATTAAATTTGTTTTATATTACAAAATATAATTAATTTAATGGATTTTGTTTGAAAATTTTGATAAATTTTTGTAAAAAAAAAAAAAGATAACATTGTTGACGTTTTAAAACATAAAAGATCAAATTGTCACTTAAAATTAAAATAAATGACCAAATCGGAAAGAAAAAAAAAAAGATAAATGACTAAAACGTTAACTGGAATTAAGTTAAGGGATCACAAGTGCTATTTAGCTTAGAATTATATATAACTATTTACAAAAGAAATTTTCATACAACACATTTTGGAGGAAAAAAAAAACATGCTTCTATGAAGAAAAAAAAAACAAGAATACATTACATTTAGATAAAAACATAAAAATATATTAAATAAGAAAAAAAAACAAGAATATATTATATTTAGAAGAATGCATTAAGATAAAAACAAAAACATATATTAAACTAAAAAAATGAGAAAGAATGATACATTTAGAAAAAATATATCATACATGACAAACAAAAAAAAAGAAGCTAAAATCGAAAAACAAAAATTAGGCATAAACATATATTTTGTAATTACCATACATTTAAAAAAATAATAGCTATGTTCTAGAATCATAAATTATGTTTAAATAAGAAAGTATCATAGAATACATATAAATAAAACAAAAGTATTCATTAAGAAAAAAAAAACATAAACATACATTACATTAATATAAAAAAAATAGAGGCATCCATTTAGGAAAAAAAAGTTAAGCATACATCATAAAAACAAATAAACAAACAAAAATTCAAGAAGGAAATTTAAGTATACACTTACAGTTAGAAATCAATCGTAACATTTTTAATAGAAAGAACACATAAATTTACTCTACCAACATGTGACAAAAAATTAAGGTAAGAAAAATATTTCCAAATAATGAATATAAATGATAACCTTAAAGATAAATAAAAAAATCTAACAAATCTCATTAAATAAATCAAAATAAATAACTCATAAAAACATATCATTACAACATTAACTAAAATAGTTAAAAATATATACACATAAATTGAAAATATAATCTTAAAGACAACCCTAAGTTAAACACATTGAATCTTACTTAACAAAAAAAAAAACCATAAAAAGACATAAAAGAGAAACACTAAAAAACCTAAAACAGATTCAAAAATCAAACAATAAACAAAAACAACATTCATTAAATTTAAAATGTCAGAAAAATCATAAAACCCAAAACAAAATCAAAAACCCTAAAAGACCTATTATACAATAAATACTAATCATAAATTAAGAAACCATAAAAGATCCAAAAAAAGAAACCCTAAAAGACCTAAAATAAATTCGAAAACAAAACTTCAACAAAAAGTAAAATTTCAGAAAAATTATATAACTCAAAACAAAATCAGAAACCCTAAAAGACTCTTTAAACAATAAATAATAACCATAATTAAGGAAACCATAAAAGACCTAAAATAGAAACTCTAAAAGAACAAAAACATATTAAAAAATAATATTATTACAAAAAAAGTTCAACAAATTTGACAAGTCACAAAAATCATAAAATAGACCCATTATACAATAAATACTAACGAAAAAAAAAAACCCTAAAAGACCAAAAACTGATTCAAAAATCAAACCCATAACAAAAACAAAACTTCAACAAAAATTAAAATGTGAGAAAAAAATCCTAAAACACAACAATATTAGAAACCCAAAACAGATTCAAAAATCAATCCAAGAACAAAACAAAACTTCAACAAGTTTAAAATGTCAAAAAAACTCATAAAACACAAAAGAAAGTCAGAAACTCTAAATACCATTAAACATTAAATACTAACATTTTCTTTCTTAGTGACGAGAAATGGTAGTGACAACGACAAAGATAGAGGTGACTATGATTCAGATCAAAACAGAAACATGGAGATCGCGTGAAGGATTTGTGGTTGTGCAGCAAAGACAATGGTGGCTAGGGTTTCTTGGTGAATATTGAGTTGAATCATGAGTGAGGGTGAAAATTAGGGTTAAAAAACGGGCTAAGGTTATTAAGCCTTTTTAGTTTAAGTAGTATAACTTTTAATTTTTAATAATATATTAGATCGGGCAGGTTCGGGTACATGCTGTCAAAATGTCATAAATCGAACCGCACATTAAAAACCATATAGACCCGCAAAAGTTGACATATTCAACCTGTCTTTTCGGGTTTAGGGTTTAAGCAGTGGGCTGTCCGATTATTTTCGGGACACGAGTTTGTGTCCAACCCTAGGTGAGTATGCTAAGATCAAGACTCAATTGTCACTTTAAGTGTAGTTTTATAATTGTACCTCGAGAGTGGTAAGTATAATAAAATATAATCTATGATATCACTATTAGAATTGTCAATTCTATGAGATGTCATGTACTCTTTCCTCTATATGTATAAAAACAATAATAAACTATATTACTTAAATAGTTTTTTTCAAAATATAATTAAAAAAATATGTTTAATAACATTAATGTTGTATTGGGAGCGAGGGAAGAGAAGTGAAAATCGTGGGGAAGGAATGAAAAAATACAAATCAAATAAGTTTTCATTGTTTGGTGCAATAATAATAAGAGAGGAAAGAAACATCTTTTATGGGACTCACATATATAGTTTCTTTTGAAATTGAGAAGAAAGCCAAGGAAGCCTTATCTAAGTTGAGTAAAAATATATTACAAATGGGACTCACATAACTAGTATATTACAAATGGATATAGAAACTTGAAAGGTAATTGTGAAGGTGCAAAAACATGAGAATGAAGAGTTGAATTGTGTTTTTCCTTATTAAATTTATAAAAATAAATAAATTATGATTCGAGATACTTAGAACAGATAAACATATCAGAGGCAATAATAAACAAAGTAACAAGGAAGAAGGAGAAACACCAGGATTTATAGTGATTCACTACCAACGTGGAAACTACGTTCAGTCCCCTCACACATAAGGATTTTTCCATTAGTCCAAACCTGAATTACAATACATGACCCTACAAATAAGCCTTCTCAACTTCTAGCTTGAAACCTACAAACCATTAAGGCACTACAACACCTTGACCGTACAAGTCAAGTTTTCTCAACTTCTAACTTCAAAACCTACAAGTCGTTAAGGAGAATAGCCATTATTTGGGTAGGTTATAAAAAGGGTGAAACTGGGTTCTGTTTTACTTCTTCTAATTAGATTGATTACAATGAAATTCGCACTAAAAAGAGCATTAATCACTAAGTAATAACAAATTGAACGAATGCCTTTGCTAAAATTGAAACATTGAATTCTAAATACTTAGAAAATTTTGAGTTATGAAGGTTTTCTGAGTTGTTGTTATGTATTTTCTTCTTCAGAATCAATCCCTTTATAGAGCATGAATTAGGGTTTCAATATTGTCCCAAACATATTCTAAGCGTATCTTCCTCGCGAGAGTCAACTGAGATCTTCACTAAAAATAAACCTTTATAAATACGATTTGGGAATATGATTGTTGAAGCTTGATTAATTCTAAAACGAATCTTCAACCAAATCTTCTAGAATGATTATGTGCGGGAATGTCCATATAGCGCTTGAGGATAATTCTCCTTGAATCTTTGGGGTGTATCTTCCATGTGCAAGGTCAACATAGATCTTCACAAAAAATAAACCTTGATAGATATGGTTTGGGAATATGACCATTGAAGCTTGATTAATTCTAAAATGAATCTTCAACTAAATCTTCTAGAATGATTATGTACGAGAATGTCCAGATAGCATTTGAAAATAATTCACCTTAAATCTTCTTTCATACGCTTGTTTATGAGGAATGGGAATAGATCAAAATATGTTCTTGGACTATAAAAATCATGAAACAACTCAGTCTTCATCAAAGAGTTGACTTTATATGAAAGTCGTTGACTTTCTTCATTAGAATATAACTTAATCATCGGAGTTAGATGTTGCTGAAGTGACAATGTCAATCACAAGGAAGGGGGTTTGAATTGTGATTTCCCTTTTTGTAAAATGAATTCATGTTTTTTAAATTTAATTAACTCAAGATTAATCTTGGTTTGAAACACAACAAAAGCAGAACGTTCTTGGTTAGTGAAATCTAAAGAAAATTTCCCTACGTGATCTATGCTTAGTGAGTAAGAAATAAATAAAGATAAGGGAAAG
>NC_021165.2:56643170-56648652 GCF_000331145.2 Cicer arietinum | reverse complement strand
TTACACAGTAATATATCCTGGTTCAACCAAAGTGGCCTACGTCCATTCCTCACAATTTGTGAGCTTTTTTACTAAAGTGCTTAGACAAGAATGTTCTTGCTTTTCACACAAATTTTCGAGATCAATCTTGATCAGTTACAAGATTTCACCTCTCGACCTTGAAAGGATTTCCAACAGTTACCTTTTGTTGAACTAAAAAAACCTTTTTGATATATATTTTAATGACAATAAAACTTATGAAATAAATGATTAAGTGTTATGAATGGTGATCTACTAATGATTGCACTTGAATTTTATTTAAGGAACATGGATTGCATAAGTGAACAAGCAAGAAGCCATTCACATCATCAAAGTGCATAAGTACCTACTCAATAATGAAAGAATCTCAAAAAGAATATATCATATATCAATCATTCAAGAGAATGATTATTACATCTTCAAGATAACATCTTCATGAAGAAGGTGATCAAATACATTTATACAACAATTAATGATCAAACCATGTTATAAATCAAAGAAAATCATGTCTTAACTAAATTGGAAAAACAAAGATCATTCTAGTTTATTAAAAAATATAAATATGAGAAAGCAAGATTGTTTTGGTTATTTAACAGAAAAATGAATATCATTCTAGTTTTCACAACATTAATCCAAGAACATTCTGGTTTACGAAGAATAAAGCCTTCACAACTCATTCATTCACTCATTTCCGTTTTCCATCAGACCCAAAAGCAAGAACGTTCTTCGTTTGTCAAGAACGTTTATGGACAACAATATAAACACATGTTTAATTGTTTTAAAATAGATTTGACACTTGATAAATGTGTCCAACGACTATAATCATTTTAAACTGAATATTCAAAGTATTTTATCATCTATAAATTGAAGATCAATTGGAAGATGAAGGTAAGTGTTCAATTTACAAATCTACCAACACTTGTTCAAGTAAGAACAAATAAAAAAACTCTTCAAGCAAACTCCAGTTCTCTTCACTATATTTGTGGATGATCATTTAATGAGTTTGCCTTTATTTATCTCAAATAAGTGTTAAGAAGTTTCAAGATCCCAAACACTTTTATCATACACATCATTTGTAACTCAAGGCTATCTTTTAAGTTAGATTGAGTGTGTTTGTAAAAATCCTTTCAAGGTTGAAAGGTGATTGTAAAAATCATTTTTAGGTTGAAATGTGAAGATTATAATTGATCAAGAGAAAAGGTGTGAATGAGAACATTCTGGTTCTGAAGCACATAGTGAAAATCTCACGGTTGTGAGGACTGGACTAGCCCGAGTTGGGTGAACCAATATATCTTTTGTGTGTGATCTTGCTATCCATTATCTTTAATTATTTGCAAACAGATATCACACTTCATTATAAACTAATTTGTTTTATTTACTTCTAACATATCCAAAACATTATGGACATACTGTTTCAACTAAGATTGATCTTGAGTAAATTTAAATTAAGCACAATAATCAAAATTTTAAAAGGGTCACAACTCAAACCCCATTTCTTGTGATTGACATTTCTACTTCACCTTTCAGTCCATAAAGGATTTTTTACAAGTTACCTTTTAATCACAAAAGGATTTTTTACAATATACTCAAAACTATCTTTAACACTATAGTTTTGAGTTTCAAGTGAAATGATAATGATTGATGGATCAAAATATACTCAACACTTGTTTAATTTTTGATTCTCAACAAATAGATCCTTAAATCTAGTGAAACAGAACTGGAGCTTATGGTTAATTGAAGAGCTTAGATTTCTCAATTGTTTAAGTGACTGATTTCTTGCACATTAAACTCTTGCTATTTCCTGGACTTTAAGGTTCCTTTTATAGGCTTGATGAAGGCTTGTGACAGCTCATGTAGCCGTTGGGTATCCAGCTATCCACTTTTAATTTAAATAGATATGTGAAGTAATATAACAAGAATGTTCTTGCTTTATAACTAGAACGATCTTCATTTCAGTTTTGAGTAAGTGTTGGACTAAGAACTTTTGACAACTGTTGGATGTCATGCTTTTTCTGCTTTGTACGCAGGCTGCTTAGAGATGCAGTATCAGTGTCTTGTAATTTATGTCCTGGTTGTACTTGTTACTTTAGCCATTAAAATAGAGATTGATCTTGCTTTTTTTTCTTCTTGATTCTTTGTTTTGCCTTTGTCGATATTTTTGGATTAAATCTATTAGGAATGATCTTGTGTACATAAGTCTGGTACTTTCTAAACTAGAACAATCTTGTTTACGAAAAACTTTGTTCTTTCACAAACCAAAATGTTCTTGACTTGAATAGATTGAAAGTTGTGAAAAACCAGAATGATATTCGTTTTTCCTGACTTTTGTTTTTAACAACCAGAATGATCTTGTTTTTTCAAAATGATCTTGCTTCTTCAAAAATGATTTTGCATTGTTATGTTTAATATATATCTTCAATTAATACACTTAAACATACATTGTTAAATAGCAATACACTTTTAGAATCATAATTAGAAGATTAATTAACTTTGTTTGATTATCATCAAAACATTAATTTAAGATTTTGTCTCAATAGTTGTGTTGCTTGGTTCAGATAGTCAGAGGCAGATGCGGAACTGCATGACTTAAAATTAGTGGCACGGGCAACGTCACCTTGTTGTATGTTCAAAGCAAGTTGCATATTAGAGTCAGCATCTTTGAGCAAGTTACAATCTTTAGAGCGAACGAAACATGAGCTTTAGAGGCAATCGAATAGAGCCTTCAATTATTGTAGTAGGTGTTTCAGAGGCATGCTTCAGTCTTTAAAGGCAGACATGCTTCAGTCTTCACATAAAGACATGCTTCAGTCTTCACCCTTTGAAGACTCAATCAAAAAGATTACTTATTTCCTTAATTATATGAGATTGCTTAATTTTTACTACAAAACAATAAAAAGTTCAGAACTCAATTTTATCTCATGAATACATATTCATCATTTAAGTCTATAAATTGAGAACAAAAATCACTAGAAAAGAGAGTTTTTTTTTTTACTATTGAAGATAAAAAAAACAGAAAAAATAGAGAGGATTATATAATGTATTCTAAATCTCTTTAATATTAACATTTTATATATATCATTTTTTTTACTAGTACATACAAATAAATAAATAAAAAACTATGTTCATGGTCTTCAAACCCTGTGTTGTCATCATTACTATTATTATTATTTTTATTGTTGTTGTTGTTGCTGTTGTTGTTGCTGTTGTTGTTGCTATTGTTGTTGATGTTGCTGTTGATGTTGTTGTTGTTGTTGTTGTTGTTTTCTCTTCTTCAGTATTTAACATTAGAAACTATTAACCGAAATAAATAAATAAGAATGAAAATATCATAGAAAAATTAACAATAAATAAAAAGAGAAATAAATCAAAGAAAGAAGATGAAACTTAAACCACCATTTTCGTCAGAACGACGGCCGTCGCCGCCACCACCCACCGCTACACGACCAAACTTCTTCTTCTTCCTTTCCTTTTATTCTTCTTTTGCTTCTTTCTTCTTCCTTTCCTTTTCTTCTTCTTCTTTTTATTCTTTCTTTTTTTCCTTTCCTCTTTCTTCTTCTCTTTCTTTCTTTCTTCTTCCCTCTCTTTCTTAAGCATACATTTATTTCAAAATTATATTTAAAAAAAAATTGAGATTCATATTTAATAATAAAGAGAAATAAATATATTTAAGTTAATATTAATTTTGTACAATTAATTATAAATAATCATATTTTAACGGATGTCGTAGGGTGCTAATACATTCCCTACGCATAATCGATTCCCGAACTCAAATTTTGGTTTTAAAGACCATTTTTTATTTTTATTTTTTATTTTTAAAGATTTCCCAATATTTTTCCTATAAAATAAACTTTAAATTCGAGAAACATTCGAAATTATAGGGCGCGACATTATGTTGCATATTGTTGATAATGAAGATAAATTTGCAATGATTTTCTTTATCGAGCTATATATAGAGCAAGATAGGAGATGGTGAAGAGGTTTCAAAGAAACAAGACGAAAGTGGATCCTTAATTACTTGAATGTCCTAGATAACCGTTGGGATTCACAACTTCGTAAAAATCTTCATGCAGCTGGTTATTGGATAAATCCATCTTGTAGATTTAGCCCTAAATTTTAAGAACACAAGACCACCACCACATCTAGCCTTTTCGATGTCATTGAAAAGTATGGTCATGGAAATCTTGAACTGCAAGCTAAGTTAACTTACGAAATATTTAAAAATTATGAGCTTGATTTTGGAAGGACAACAAATATAGAGAATCAGAATAAAGCGATGCTAAGTAACATTATGTAATTGATATCTTTCATTAAATCATGTTGGGTGGGCTCACTCCCCAAGTGGAACCCACCAATTTTACTAGTATTATTATTATTATTGAAATAAAAAGAAAAAGAAAAAAAAAATTTTAATGGGTTTGGCCCACTTGAAGGTAATAAAAGGGATTTAGAAATCCCTAAGAAGACACACAGAAAGACAACGGAAGAAGAACGGTTGCCAGAGAAGAAAAATAAGGGTTTGGTTCCAGTGGTGGTAACAGGTGTGTAGCAAACTTGCTCCGTTTGATCAACAAATTTAGTATGTTATTTCTACCACTGAGTTTGTTATTTTAATATATAATTTGAGTAGTTTTATCTTCTCTGAGAGTTACTTTGGCATACCCACTTTAGTGGAAGGTTGTTATAAGGTTGTTATAAGGTTGTTATTATTGATTGATATTCCCTATTGTTATTAGGAACACTCTTGGTGTACCCATTAATTATTATAGTGGAAGTTTTACTGGACTAGGTCCCGTGGTTTTTATTCTCTCAATTTGAGGGAAGTTTTCCACGTTAAAAATTGCGTTTGTCTCATATTTAATTTTCTGCCAATTATTATTGCTCTTGGAATTGTATTTTCTGTTTGGCCATTTATCTGCACAAGTGGGGGGAAAATATTCCGCATAATTGAGATAATTATCTCTGGTTTTCCCAACAAAGTGGTATCTAGAGCTCGGTTATTTGATTTGTGCATTTAAATGGAGGAGGAAAATAAAGGTCCCAATATGATTAAACTCAACTCTTCTAATTATACACTTTGGAAGACTCTCATGGAAGACATGTTATACAGTAAAGATTTGTATGATCCTATTGAGGGTGACACTGCTAAACCCGCAGATAAATCTGACGCTGACTGGAAGAAGATGAATAGAAAGGCAGTGGCGTTGATCAGGCAGTGGTTGGATCTTAGTGTGTATCCACATGTTGAAACTGAAATAAATGCTAACAAGATGTCGGAAAAATTAAAAGAGTTGTATGAACGAAAGAATGTGCAAAATAAAACATTCTTGATTCAGAAGCTGGTGAATATGAAATACAAAGATGGGGATTCAATGGCAGAACATATGAGTATTTTTCAGAATACAGTGAATCAGTAGACAACTGCAGAAATTAAATTAGATGATGAGTTGCAAGCGTTGTTATTGTT
>NC_021165.2:56641400-56642941 GCF_000331145.2 Cicer arietinum | reverse complement strand
ATAAATCAGAAGATGCATCTTCAATTGCATTCACTTCTTCCTTGCATAGTTTCGTAGGCATCCTATAGAGAGAAGTTGAACTTTGCTCCTTTGCAACCACTAGGGACCCTTTAGTGATTTTACATATACCACCACCACCAAAGAAAGTGTGATAACCATCAATATC
Source organism: Cicer arietinum (assembly GCF_000331145.2). Taxonomy (NCBI): domain Eukaryota; kingdom Viridiplantae; phylum Streptophyta; class Magnoliopsida; order Fabales; family Fabaceae; genus Cicer; species Cicer arietinum. The sequence goes on along the minus strand of NC_021165.2, from coordinate 56,642,775 downwards.
CAAGGCTTTCACCGAAATCAAATTGAGACGAATATCAGGAACGTGTCTAACATTCTTCAATTGAAGCTTGCAACCAATCCCAGTTTCAACCCAAACATATCCCATACCGATAATTTTACATACTCCTTCATCTCCCATTTTTACCATGCCAAAACCACCAACACTGTAAGATGAGAAGAAATCACACCTAGGAGTAACATGATATGAGGCACCCGAATCAATAATCCAAGTTGAATCCTGACATGCAAGGTGTAACACCCTGGGCTTCTGTGGGATTCGAGCCCGGTACCTAGGGGATAAGTACCGCCTCCACACATATCCCACTACCAAATGAGCCAGTAGCTCAATTGGTAGTGGGATCTGTGTGGAGGCGGTACTTATCCCCTAGGTACCGGGCTCGAATCCCACAGAAGCCCAGGGTGTTACACCTTGCATGTCAGGATTCAACTTGGATTATTGATTCGGGTGCCTCATATCATGTTACTCCTAGGTGTGATTTCTTCTCATCTTACAGTGTTGGTGGTTTTGGCATGGTAAAAATGGGAGATGAAGGAGTATGTAAAATTATCGGTATGGGATATGTTTGGGTTGAAACTGGGATTGGTTGCAAGCTTCAATTGAAGAATGTTAGACACGTTCCTGATATTCGTCTCAATTTGATTTCGGTGAAAGCCTTGGATATTGATGGTTATCACACTTTCTTTGGTGGTGGTGGTATATGTAAAATCACTAAAGGGTCCCTAGTGGTTGCAAAGGAGCAAAGTTCCACTTCTCTCTATAGGATGCCTACGAAGCTATGCAAGGAAGAAGTGAATGCAATTGAAGATGCATCTTCTGATTTATAGCATATGCGCCTTGGTCACTTGAGTGAGAAAGGACTTAACATACTTGCAAAGAAAAATTTTCTTCCTGTGAAAGGTACGTCTCTAAAAACTTGCACTCATTGTTTTGCTGGAAAACAACATAGAGTTTCTTTTCATAATACTGGTCCTCATAGGAGGCAAAATATTCTTGATTGAATTCATACTGATGTTTGTATGATGGATAGTAAATCCCTTGGTGGTGCATCATATTTTGTTACTTTTATTGACGACCACTCTAGAAAAGTGTGGGCATTTCCTTTGAAATCTAAAGACCAGGCAGGTATTTGGAGTCTTCAAGCACTTTCATGCAAGTGTTGAAAGAGAAAATGGAAGAAAATTGAAATGTATTCGATCAGATAATGGTGGTGAATACAGAGGTCCTTTTGAAGAGTATTGTAGAGAACATGGAATCAGGTTTGAGAAAACAGTTCCAAAGACACCTCAACATAATGGTGTTGCAGAGAGAATGAATCGTACGATTAATGACAGAATCAGATGTATGCTCTCTCATG
>NC_021165.2:56639126-56640263 GCF_000331145.2 Cicer arietinum | reverse complement strand
AAGATCTACTAGAGAACGTCAACCTTCTCAAAGATATCCTCCACATGAGTATGTGATGATCACTGATAGTGGAGAGCCAGAGTATTATCAAGAAGCTATTACAGATGTTGATAAAGAAAAGTGGTTAAAGGCCATGCAAGAAGAGATGAATTCCTTGCATGGTAAAGTTGCCTAATGGTAGAAAAGCACTCAAGAATAAATGGGTATACAAGATAAAGACAGAAGAGAATAGTTCTCAACCAAGATACAAAGCAAGATTGATTGTGAAAGGTTTTAATCAGAGAAAAGGTATTGACTTTGATGAAATCTTTTCACCTGTGGTGAAGATGTCCTCTATTCGAGTTGTGCTTGGGTTAGCAGCTAGTTTGAACCTAGAAGTTGAACAACTTGATGTGAAAACTGCATTCCTTCATGGTGATTTGGAGGAATAGATCTATATGGAGCAACCAGAGGGCTTCGAAGTCAAAGGTAAAGAGCATCTTGTGTGCAAATTAAAGAAAAGTTTGTACGGGCTCAAGCAAACACCTCGACAATGGTAAAAGAAATTTGATTCTTTCATGGAGAAACATGGGTATCGTAAAACTACTTCTGACCATTATGTGTTTGTCAAGAAATTCTCTGATGGTGATTATATTATTTTCTTGTTATATGTGGATGACATGTTAATTGTTGGTCATGACACTAAGAAGATTCAATCTTTAAAGAAAGATTTGAACAAGTCTTTTGCAATGAAAGACTTAGGTCCTGCAAAGCAAATTCTGGGTATGAGAATTACTCGTGACAAGAAGAATAATAAATTGTGGTTGTCTCAACACAATTATATTGAGAAAGTGTTAGAGAGGTTTAACATGAGCAATTGCAAACCTGTTAGTACTCCACTTGCTACTCATTTTAAATTGAATTCTGATAAATGTCCTACAAGTGAGAAAGACAAAGAAGAGATGAAGAAGGTTCCTTATGCATCCGCAGTTGGTAGTTTGATGTATGCTATGGTATGCACAAGGCCAGATATTGCTCATGCAGTTGGAGTTGTTAGTCGATTTCTCTCTAACCCTGGTAAAGATCATTCGCAAGCAGTGAAGTGGATTCTCAAATACCTCAGAGGCACTTCCAAAGTGTGTTTATGCTATGGAGGTG
>NC_021165.2:56635918-56639053 GCF_000331145.2 Cicer arietinum | reverse complement strand
GTTGCTTTGTCCACTATTGAAGCTGAGTACATTGCAGCAACTGAAGCTTCCAAAGAACTCTTGTGGATGAAGAAATTCCTACATGAGTTAGACCTCAAGCAAGACAAGTTTGTGTTATTCTGTGACAGTCAGAGTGCGATCCATCTCAGCAAGAATCCAACTTTTCATGCAAAGTCGAAGCATATTGAAGTGCGATATCATTGGATACGAGATGCACTGGAAATGAAGTCATTTTTAATTGAGAAGATTCATACGAATGAGAATGGATCAGATATGATGACGAATACCTTGTATGTATCGAAGATGATATGTTGCAGAAAGAAAGCTGGCATGGTTGAGCAGTACCTTCCCACTTGAGTCGTGAGGGGGAGATTTGTTGGGTGGGCTCACTCTCCAAGTGGAACCCACCAATTTTACTAGTATTATTATTATTATTGAAAAAAGAAGAAAAAGAAAAAAAAAAATTTTAATGGGTTTGGCCCACTTGAAGGTAATAAAAGGGATTTAGAAATCCCTAAGAAGACACACAGAAAGACAACAACGGTTGCCAGAGAAGAAAAATAAGAGTTTGGTTCCAGTGGTGGTAACAGGTGTGTAGCAAACTTGCTCCGTTTGATCTACAAATTTAGTATGTTATTTCTACCACTGAGTTTGTTATTTTAATATATAATTTGAGTAGTTTTATCTTCTCTGAGAGTTACTTTGGCATACCCACTTTAGTGGAAGGTTGTTATTATTGATTGATATTCCCTATTGTTATTAGGAAGACTCTTGGTGTACCCATTAATTATTATAGTGGAAGTTTTACTGGACTAGGTCCCGTGGTTTTTATTCTCTCAATTTGAGGGAAGTTTTCCACGTTAAAAATTGCGTTTGTCTCATATTTAATTTTCTGCCAATTATTATTGCTCTTGAAATTGTATTTTCTGTTTGGCCATTTATCTGCACAGGTGGGGGGAAAAATATTCCGCATAATTGAGATAATTATCTCTGATTTTTCCCAACAAATCATTATACGATGTCCATAATCCTTATTTTAGTTCATGTCCAATTTTGTCCGGCAGATAAAACAAAATTGCATTAAAAAAGAGTCATAATAGATGTGATTTTACAAGAGTTGTCATCATTTGAGTTTTTTTTTTTTTTAAATAAAAAAAAAATCCATTCATTTAATCCATTAATTTTGGCTCATCATTAGTAGCTACTTAATTGGATTCATAATTAAAAAAAAAAAAAAAGAAATAGTGTTTTTATCTTATTTTTGTAAAATAAAAAAATTTGAGATTTGAAAATAAAAAAAAAAAATGCATTTATCTTGATATTCTCATGCAGTTTACATGTAGCCATAGAGCAATTAGCCAACTACAAGTTTAAAGCCTTAAACTTAAACCACCAATATGCTTTAAACTTAATAGAATATGCACAAGAATGAATGAAAAGGATAAATTTTTTTCTTTCCTTTTACCATTTCAATGTTAATAACAGAGACATTAATGTGTAGACTGCTTTGCTGCCATGTGAGACTTTACAATTTGACATTTTTTTCATCTAAGAATAACCTTAACCTAATTTTTGAGTATAAATAAAAACCAAAATTATAGCAAAAGATAAATTATTATGGATTAAAAAAAAAAAAGGAATCTAAATAAAGAATAGAAAAATAAAAAAAATAGAAGGAAAAAATTTTGAGATAAAATAAAGACGCAAAATATAGAAGAAAAATGCAAATAGATATAAAGAGCTTGAGCCACACACATCACCACTTCCATCCTCCTTTTCAAACCACAATTTAAACCATCACCACAACATCCTCTAAAGACAACACCAAAACTCCGACACACACTACCACCGAACTCGTTGTCGCACTGCACATAACGACCTATGTAGCATCTCTTCTCTCTCACACCCAAACTCCTTATGGGTGATTCACCCATTCTCTCTTTTTTTCCCCTTAAAAATAAAATATTTCCTCTTGTTCCTTCTGTTAGTTTCTTCCTCTTCCTTATTATCTCCTTTTTTTTTTCTTTCTTTCCTCCCTTTTTCTCTCTCTTTCATACTTCCATACCTTTTTTCTTTTTTAGTTAAAATGAAGTTTGGACTCCAAACTCAACTATTTTTTTTAATTCTTTAGTTTCAACATTTTGTTTCCTTCTTTATTAGGTCCAACCTTTTTATTTTCAAAATATTAAGTTTAATCAATTTCTAACAAATATCAAATCTTACAAAAACAAAAATAAAGTTTTTATTAAAGGTTAATTAGATGTGACATCGTTTTAATCTTTCAGTTGTTAGGAAACAAATTGTACAACTTGATAGTTCTAAAACTTATTTTTATAAATAAATTAATTTAAATCGATTTTTAAATTTGATTAACTATATGTGACATCTTTGTAATTTGAGTTATTAAGACACAAGTTGTATAATTTAACAGTCTTAAAACTCGTTTTCATAAAAAAAATTAATAATAAAAATATTCTTAAGCAGTTTAACTACGTGTGACATTTTTTTTTCGAGACACAAGTGGTATAACTTAAAAGTATTAAAATTCACTTTTTAAAATAATTATTTAAATTAAACAAACTCATTTTCTTGCGTCAAAATAACTTGTTTTATGTAACTTGCTTATCAATAATAAAATGTTTTCTTTAAAAGCAATCAACACATCTGTATTTTCTACCCCTACAACTACCTAACTTTGATTTCTCCATCGCACCTAGAGTTACGGATGAGTAATGTCTCACTATTGTCAAACACAATAATAAAAAAAAACCCTTTTATTTTGTCTTTTTTTTTTCTCCTTCTCTCTATTTTGAGTACTTTTTTATTTCAACATTATATTTATAAAAAAATATATTTTCATTTAATTAATATTGAGAAATAAATATTCTAAAGTTACCATAAATTTTTGCATAAATAATTATAGGTGACAGTTTTTTAATTGAAGGGTGTTAATATCTTCCATATGCATAACCGATTCCCGGACCTTAAATCTAGTTTTAAAGACTAATTTTTTTCTTTTTATTTTAACGGTTTTCCAATATTTTTTCTATTTTAAAATAAATTTTGATGACAACTTCGTTGAATTCGAATAAATCTTCGAAATTTTAGAAAATGATAGTACTATATATATATATA
>NC_021165.2:56590488-56635809 GCF_000331145.2 Cicer arietinum | reverse complement strand
TATATATATATATATATATTTTGATTCATATTATCACATGCAATATTCTAGATCAATGGTGGGACACTTATGGATATGATGCACCACATTTGCAATTGTTGGCTATTCGGGTTTTGAGTCAAACTTATAGTGCTTCTGATTGTAAACGAAATTGGTGTGTTTGAGCACATTCATTAAAAAAAAATGATCGTAGCATAAAAAACTTAATGATCTTGTATTTGTTCGTTGCAACTTAAGGCTACAAAATAGGTATTACTATTATTATGTTTTATTCTTTTAATCTTTTTATATTTAAATTCAAATGCTTTGTATTTTAAATTAATAATGATTTATAGCAATAAGAGGCATCATAGCTATGATCCTATCAATTTTGAAACAATTGATGACCATTCTAATTGGATGATGGAGCAGCACCACCATTCTTAACTAACGAAGAATTGGAAGCTTTATGGAGCAGCACCACCATTCTTAACTAACCAACCTATTTCCAATGATATTGGTAGGTTTTTTTATTGTGGTTAAAATTTAATTATTTAATTTTATCACTATATATCAATTGCTAATCTTTCTTTAAATCGATGTGATAGATCAATTAGATTGGGACGAGGATGATGATGATGTACAACTCGATGTTGGAGCAAACACGAATCAAATTAATTATGTAATTGATGGGGAAGCTAATGGAGCAGATGTTAAGCCTCGACGAATAAAGATAGTTCATAATTCAAACAACATTTACCCCTTGGAATTAAATATATATAATTGATTTCTAGTAATTTTGCAATTAGACTTAATTTAAAATTTATTTGAATTTGTAGTGATTTGTGTTCCACTATGTTTAGAACTTATTTAGTTTTGTCTAAATTTTATTTATGGATTTTGTTATGAGTTGAATTTGAATTGTGAAATTATGCTGATTTGAGAATATATTTTTTGACATTTTATTGATGTCATGTTTTTAAATTTTTTTTAAGAGACCGAGACATTTGGTTTATATCGGTTTCATACTTATACATATTTTTTTATAAAAGGCTTAGTCTTACAACTGAGTCATTCGATTTAATTCAATTTAATCGTGCAGTTTAATCCATAACTCTAAGGTTCGACTAATAACTTCCTAACTCTGTGTTGGATTATGCTACTATATCTTTTTTTGGCTCAAGATAGTAGTACCTTCCTATGTAATTATAAATAAGTCCTCGTAGGTAGATTTTTTAAAATATTTTTTATATATGAATGTATTTTTTTTTTGTCAGAAAATAACTTTTATTTAAATGTTTACATAAAAATGTTAAAAGTAAATCGATATGGATTGAGATACTCGCCATTTGTATATTGGAATCAATAAGAAGTAAAAAATACATTAACGATATATATAAATATTTCAGAATATAATACAAAATTATTTAACCAAAAACTTAATCTTAATAACAAACTAATTTCTTATACATGTAGTAAAGGTCAAGATTAATACAATATTTATAATTTTTAATCTCATCTATGTTCAGAAGAAAAAAAACATATTTGTTGATATTTGTTTATATCGGATATAAGTGGTCTTTGACATGACCGATTCAACTACACATTAACAAGTCATATGTAAAGTTGAGATAATGTTGAATTTAATGATAACTTCCTTAAACCTCTTACTCAAAATAAGATATTAACTAAACGAGTCATTCTCAGACATGTTAACAAATGTAAAACGTACAAACTTAAAACAAACTAAAATACCGTAATGAGATGAGAAATAAAAACATCACACTAAAATAAAAACAAAATAACATTGAATTCGAATGAAAAAAATCACAAAACAAAAAGAAGAAAAAAAAAATACATGAAAACCACTTATTTTAATTAAAGAAGAACAAAAAAAGAGTTGAATATAATAATTTCAGACTAAAAAATAATTTTAAACCATCTATTTCTAATAGATAAAGAAAAAAAGAATTAATAAAAAAAATACAGAGAAAGATGGCAACTTCTATATATGAATGTATTTACTTTGAGTTTTTATCTCATAAAATTAATTAAAAATGTTAATAAAGAAAAAAAAAAGAATATGGCAGGTACAAATTGTAATTTGATAGAGACTTATATGTCACGAGACATTATTTTTTCATTATAATATATGACTGTAGTATATTACCAAGTATAGTAATATGTAGAAATAAATTAACGAAAATCTATTTGGAGTTATTCAAAATAATTTTAAAATGTGACGTGACACTTGTGAAAAAAAAATGCAAAAACAATTCCGATAATTAAAATAGTAATAAATTACTCCAATAATGTGTACCAAAAAGAAAGAAATTGCTCCAATAATTACATTAGTGTAAGTGTTTGAATTCTAAATCATAAGCATTCTTCAACGATCTTAAACTAACGGACTGATTCATAAAAAAAAAAAAAAACTCACCTACAAATGTTTCTATCTCATTTCACAAGTCATCAACACATTAGATGTTATTATATTTGATAACTCACGTGTGTTAGTTGACTAATAAATTAAGATTATATAGAGTTATATCTGATTACTATAATAATTTTTTGATTGAACTCTTTTGACAATTGTTGTTTCCATATGTTTTGTATTATTTTTATATTTGATTATATTTAAATTTTGTACTAAAATTGTTGGTATTTTTGCTATATTTATGTTTTAAAATATTTTATTTTTTATTTTTACTATATTTATGTTTTAAAATATTTTTGAGATAAAGAGTGTCACAACTATCCTACGCTATGAAAATCTTAAAAGATTTATTTTGCTATTATTATTGGTAATATAATTTTTCTTTGACTTAGTCTTGAAAAATATATAAAAGGTAGAGTTTAGATGAAAATAATTAATTTTAATTTGATGTAGTTTTTTTCTTTTTTATTGTATTTTTTATTTTCATTTAATGTATTTTTATTTTATTTTATTAATATAATTTTCTTTTTATTATTATTATTAAAATTTATAATATTATTAAATTTATTATTATTATTATTATTATTATTTTTTATAATATTATTTTGAATTTTTAAATTATTTAATAATAGTAAATATAATTAATAATAGATACAAAAACTCAAAAATAATAAACAAAATTAACAGTACCCCGAGCAACCGAGGCAAAAAAGTAAGACAATGCTGTATTTAATTTTAAAAGTAGGGTATTTTGGAATTAAAAGATTAAAAGTGGTATATTGTAATCAATTCCCCAGCAATTTAGCTTACGATTCCTCGATTGCATGTGCTCATTTCCTCGCACGCTCACACTCATAGTGTGTATACACGTTACTAGTACTAAGTTTGACAAAAATCTCCTCTCGCGCAATGTAACCCCACCGAAAGCAATTGAAAATCGATTTCAGAAACACCCCACCAGAAGCAGAAAGTGAAGAAACAGAAAATGTTGAGACGCACAATAGCTTCTTTGAAATCATCTATTTCCCTTCACATCACGGAGGTAACTAACTTACTAACTAACTTTCCATTCTCATTCTCTTTCACTTCACTTCATCGATTCGTGTTCAGATATTGACCTATTTCTCATTCTAGGAAGCTTCTATACACAACGCTTATCATTGCCGTACTTTTACCACACAATCGCCTTTACACCTTCGGGTACTTTTAATTCTTTAGTTTAATTTTGGTTTTTCATGAGTGTAAAACTTCTAGAGTGGTACACCGTGGATTAATTTTTAAAAGTCATTTAAAACTCTAATTAGTATCGAGGCTTTCTTCGGAAGTATTTTTAAGTTCTCCACTCATTTTTACAGTTGAGACAGTGACTTGATTGTTGTCAATTTGAGACGAGTTAAGTTTTAATAGAGTTATTGTCTCAACCATAAAAATCAAGAAATCATTAACTTATACTTTTGATGAGTGTTGTCGATTGTTGTTAGTGTTTTGAGAAACTTTTATACACTGGTTTATAGTGGACCACTAGGTCAGCCTCACAATCAACTGTATATATGACTTTTAAGATAGCTATAAGAGTTTAATTTTGATGCAAAATCGAGGTACAAAGTTTTACAGTATCTATAAGATTGCAACTAATTATATATATGATTTTAAAAGTAGTTATGATTAAACTCAAATGCTTTTAGTGATCAGAAGATTATGATTGATTGACGGTGTAAAAAAATCATTATATTGACGGTGCCTATGAATTAAATCCTAGTTTTTTAAATTATAGTTAAACATTTTTTCTCATAGTTATAATTAGTTGATAGTGTAAAAAATCTTTACAGTTACAATGTATATCAGTCTCAAGTATCTTTTCAATATAACGAAACAGATTTTCATATATTTTAGAGACTACTTATTTTTATAGATTTTAGAAACTAAGTAGAGGAGCGAGTAATATTTGAGGGGATGAATTGAGGTTTTATTCTAATTTTTTAACTTTGTGGTGTATGCTATTTCTCTTTAACTGCATTTTTCTATCACTATCAGTGTGGTTAAATCAGTTACTTGTATGAATTCATCTAAGTAATGTTTATTTTTCATTTCTGATTGGATGGATAAACTTTTTGATTCAATATCATTATTCACTCTGGTTTTTTATATAATACAATCACGACTTTGTGGATATATTCAAATTTTAAATTGGTAATTTGGGCTGCAATAACTTCTTGATGACTTTTCCTTGCTGTTAATTTCACTTATTGCAGTTTGTGAGTCTCAACGATTTACTGTTAGCAAAACCGAAGAATTTACGGCTTTTAATAATATTGTCTCTGAGTATGATACTTCAGTGATCTCCTTATTTCTTTGTTCCCTTTGATGCAGGAAAAGGATAGGATTTGTCCCAAGCATATAGATTCGGTTATAACTTTTGTTTTAGGTAAACAGTGATGCATTTATTGTTTAAATTGTTGACTAAGTTGCAGTTAAATCAAAGGTAGCATTTTTGTAATTAAAGTGAAAATTAGAAATAAAAATACAAAACGTTTTTTCAATCTAAATAGACCATAATTTTGTGAATGCTTCAGTGAGTTTCATGCTGTTCTCTTCCTGCATATCCTGTGTTTCTATGTTGGCAAAGCAACATTATACGTGGATGTAATGTCTTCATATTTATGTTTAATATTAGAATTGGAAGGTACATCACTAAGGTTGATAAGGTCATTTTCTCGTAAGTCCTAACTTTGACCACAACAAGATATAGAAGTTAAGTTAATGCATGTTGATTGTTGATAATATCTGTAATTGAACGTCACTATCTATAAAATCATGGATTTTGTGAAGTATAATCAATGATGCTTTATGCTGGAGCTGAGACATCTAGGATGTTTATACATTCTGCAATTATATGTCCACCATTCTGGAAAAATTTACAAAGTTATTTGAAATTGTTCAAACTAGTCACATAATTAATTGTTCATTTGTTTCATGATCTAGCTAGACATTATTACACAAACGGACATGACTGAATGTTAATGACCAAATGGCTAAAATTATGCTATTTTGAATTTTGAAAGCAAAACCGACTAAAATGAATTAGTGAAGTATTAAAAGTGTATGATTATGAACCTTAAAACACCATATATTCTGTGATAGACTATATTTCTTCTGAAAGGGAAAAGGAAAAATAAATAATGCATACTCTTTCTATTAATGATTTTATCTACTATTGTTTTTTGGTTGACTTCAATTGCATGATATTTGATAATAAGACATTATTCTCCTGCTCTCAGGAGGCCCTGGTAGTGGAAAAGGTACACAATGTGCAAAAATTGTTGAAACCTTTGGATTTAAGCATCTGAGTGCTGGTGACCTGTTGAGGAAGGAGATAGTTTCTGATAGTGAATATGGGTAATTTTCTCATATTCTAAATTTATATTTGTTTCCTTGGCGCATATTTGGGATTTTAACAATAAAAACATCAAAACAGCTCGATGATTCTGGATACAATTAGGGAAGGAAAAATTGTTCCATCAGAAGTGACTGTGAAATTGATTCTAAGAGAGTTGGAATCTGGTGACAATCATAAGTTTCTTATCGATGGTTTCCCTAGAAGTGAGGAGAACCGCATAGCTTTTGAACATATTGTAAGTTTGACTTTTTAACTTTCTATCACTTAAAATCGAGTTGAAGCAAGTAACGTTCTTCTCCTTGAGCCTATTTTTTCTAATGTCAATGAATTGATATATTACTATGTTATTTTTGTACGAGAACCAATTTTTCTATGCATTGAATTAACTACAAACTTTGCCGCATTCTCTTTATTCCCTTGCGAATTCACTTTGTTTGAGTATTAGAACAAATAATTTCATCTAAATTCTTTTTTGTACTCTACCAAATAAATACTGTTCATTATGCAGACTGGATCTGAACCAAATTTTGTTCTTTTCTTTGATTGCCCTGAAGAAGAGATGGTGAAACGGGTGCTGAGCCGTAATCAGGTTCTTGATCAAATTCTTGATGATGTACTTTAGCAACTGATGAGAAACTTCTGTCTGATATATGCTGTTCATGTTATGCAGGGTCGAATTGATGACAATATAGATACAATCAAGAAACGTCTTAAAGTATTTGAGTCATTAAATCTTCCTGTGATAGATTATTATGCAAAGAAAGGGAAACTACACAGGGTAATTTTTTAGATCCAATTTTCATTTGAATTTAGTATTGTCTTATTTGAGCTAACCGTTGGCGTAAACACTTGTGAGATTGTTTGCTTTTTTTTTTTTTTTTTATCCTTTTGGTTATAGATATCTTATTACTTACCTTTAAGGTGTATGGTACTGTGTTGCTTCAATATTCTGTTTAATTTCTTCCTGGTGGGGAAATTCAAAAGCTAGTCTTTTGTGGGTTTGACTTAAATTATGATTGGACTTGGGATTTAGCTGTATGCATTGTTGTCAAAATCACACGAGTTTACGATTTTTGCCTGCAAAACCGCGTAGACTCGCTTGCAGAATCGTCAGAGAAGAAGATCGAAGCAGGAACACCGTTCCATGTCGCAGAATCGTGGAACCGCGTTGCTTTCCAATTCTGGTGCACAACCCTTGATTTCGGGTTGGGGTTTGGAGACCCTATTTGGAAAAAATATAAGAAACCCTGATTTTTGTAATTATTAAATGTTAAAAATTTAATTAGTGGGTTTTGGAAATTGGAAAGTGGTTGAACCGTTTATGTATTATCCCACTAACATAATTATAGTAGCAGTAATTAACTCACCTCTGAAAATAAAAGTAATAACCGACTAACCAAATAAATTAATTAGTAATATTATACTGAAACAAAACTTAATACCAATTATTATGTATATAAATTAATTAATTAATATATGTTTTGAATTTTAATCTTATATATGTTGATTTTTTTATTTATGATTATGATATTAGAGGTTACGATCCTACGATTTTGTATTACAATCCTTCTACTAGTTATGGTCCTATGTTTTGGTAGAATCTTACAATCCATTTTACAATTCTCCGAGTTACTATTTATCACCCTCCTTCCGAACCTTGTCCGAGTTATGTGTTTGACAACATTGGCTGTATGTTTGTTGTGCTTTATATGGATGTGAATAGGGGTGGACACTAGTTGATTACAGTCAGATTCGGTTCGAAAATTGACCACTTGAAGATAATCGAAGAGTTCTTACCGTCATTGGTATCTGTCCATTTCAAATGGTTAGGGTGGGCGGTGGGTCCGGCAGAGTACTGGGTCTGGATACTTCTGCCGATCGGCACTCCTAAAAACATATTCTTGTTAGTGCGTTGGACGTGTTTGGCCACGCTGATATTTATTTTACTGCATAGAAATTATCTGAGTAAATCTGTCTGATTATTTTTGCTCACTCAGTTACCTGATACCTGTCTGAATCCAACTGCAAAACCAGTCTCTATCTCGGTTTTGTTGGGTTCCAGCCTGGTGTTAAATTGTGATAGTTATGTGATATATTTTTTTTCTTTTATAAAATAATCAACTTCTCTGGTCACAAAATTGTACATTTCTTTCTGGTAAAAGAGTTATAAATGCTAAGCTAATCTCTGCAGATCAATGCTGTGGGAACAGAGGATGAAATATTTGAGCAAGTTCGGCCAGTTTTTGCGGCATGTGAGGTATACATTCAATTGTCATATAATGTTAGTTACAAATTTTCAAGCTGCATTATGCTACATACACAACCAATTACCTCTTCTTGGTCATGCTTACGAGTTATTAAGGTTAAGAATACTTTAGCCTTAAAGTGATTGTTTACTTTAGAAGAGCTAAATCCAATTATTATGAATAACTGGTTTTGACTGCATTTGCTAGGTGCACAAATATATACATCCACCAACATGCTGTGTTTTATAAAGCATGCCTTTGTTTGCTTGATTATATGGGGGAGAAAAGGAAAACTCCAAAATACCATATTTTTGGGTAGTTGTAAACTTGTAATTCTGTCAGATTCCCTTAACTATCACATGGTTACACATAATAATCAATCTCTGGTCATTGATTTAAAGATCAAACAGTATGCATGCACTAAATCAGTTTTGAACATTCTCAACTATTGATTAACATCTGATGGTTGAGGTCTGTAAGTGTAACTACATGACACAGTTACAACAAGGAATTTGTTTCCGAACACTTCCATCTCTTTATGTGGATTAAAATTGTTTATATTTATTTAAAAGCTGTAATAACTTGCATCATTTTATGCAGAAGAAGGCTACTATTACATGAAAGCTGTGTGAATGGGTTGTGCTGTGAGAGCATTGTATAAATTTGGGTGAATTTTGGATTTTGTGGGGACTCTATTTTTCCTAGCTAACTACAAGATCCAAATTCCTGGCTGCTTTGCTTTGGAATTTGGCTGGTCTCTTAGACTCATCCACTGCACATTTTCGAAGTGACTGGTCGGAGCAGTTCCAGTTTTATAACCATGCTGTCAAATCATATTTCTTGACAGAAATAGTAGTCGACGAATGTAAAAAAGTTTGATACCAACAATACGTTGGTTCAAATGAAAAGATTTGGATCCTTTTGAAATTTGTAATTTTGAGTCCAGTTTTATATTTGCATATAATAAAAAGAAAACATTTAGAGGGATTTTGCCTTTGGTATCTTAAGAGATTAATCTTTAACCTATTAGGTGAGAGCATACTGTCAAAAATGTGTAAAGTACTTAAAAATGGGGTATTTACTTGTTGGATTTAAAAGTGCAATGTAATAAAATAACATCAAAATAAAAGTTGAATAGAACCCTAATATTGGCTGGAGTAAATCCCATCTCATTCATCATCTTAGATTGAAACAAAAAGCATCTCTCACATCACATTTTTACTCGTTTCTTATAGTTCAAAACTTGTATGTGATAAGTATGATAATTGGAGGAAATGAGGTGGATGCTACTCATAATATCCATTTAAATTTTAATTTATCCAACGTGTCTGTTAGGCTATTAGCCCCGTATACATAGTGTGTTTTATCCATACATATTTGCAAGTACATATTTATTTACTTGTCATCCTTAATTCCATTGTATCGTAACTCTATTTTTTAGTAATTTTTTATATTTAATTTTATCACAAGTTTGCTGATATGCCGCTTGAAGATGAAGTGAAAGAATTGGCCATGCAATGTTAGGGTTCACAAGATTCCTTCTAAATGGCACGAGCTTGTGCTCAATGAAAAAGAGCACCAACAATGAGAATTAGGAAATTAAGAAAGTAGGAAACCAAACAAAGATAAAACCCTCTTTCTTTGCCAGAACACAAACCAACCCCACTTCCCATTCACCAACGACCATACCCTCAAATAAATTCCAAGAACCTGAACACACTTGTAAAGTTATATGCTTCATATTAGTAACACAACCTGTTTGATCAAATGACTAAAAGGGATGTGTCTGCATTTAATCGGAATTCACTCATATCAAGATACTGAACATTTAATTTTGTATTTTTTTTATGAAGATCTAAGAAAGTCCAGGAAAATTAGAGGTATGGAGAGAGTTAGAATGAAGCTGGTTGATATAGGGTTAGATTATTAAACAACTATACCAATTTACAACCCATGTGCGTATTTCTTGAATTATCACATGTGCTTGATACATGGTCCAATTAAATTCCAGATATTGTATCATAACATATGTGATTACAACAAGGTTACTTTAATGTACACCAACACCACATAACTTGCATTATCTTCCTTCATGTCTCGTATCAAATTCAAGAAAATATATTATTTTATTATTATTATTATTATTATTATTATTATTATTATTATTATTATTATTATTATTATTATTATTATTATTATTATTATTAGCATTATCATCATTATTATTATTATTATTGTTGTTGTTGTTATTATTATTATTATTATTATTATTATTATTATTATTATTATTATTATTATTATTATCTTCACATGACAATTAATTAACAGGTTGAGCACTTTGCAAGCTACAAGTAATGATTATCTTCTGTTTTTTATTAAGAAAATTCTTCCCATGTAGCTGTTGAGTTTTCTTTTTTTTTTTCAGTTAAATTCCTAGCCCTAAAAAATATAAAATTCATTGACATTTTCTGTTACTGTTGAAAACTGAAATCAAGGAACTATTTAATAAAAAGCTTAAACGTGACATTGAACAAAAGTCTGTTAATCGACTGACACACCCCATAAATTGATTCTTCCAGCAACCTGTGCATATGCTGCAGCCAGCAACAAATTGTGTAGTTTTGTTTGCTAGGATGTCCGATTCATAAAAATAATAATATTTTCTTGACACGTCATAAAAATACGATACTAAAAAAAATATGAATTTTTCTAACTTACAAAATTGAATTTGAAGATAATTTAGTAGTTTTCAATTGAGATAAAACATTACTTACATTAGAATAAGCGTAGATAAAACATCACTCACATTAGATAAAAATGGAATATAATTGAGTTGAAAATGGAGATCCTAACTTCCTGGCGCAATTTGTGTTATACTCATCAATTGCTAATGCCTAATTGTTTAAGAAAAGCTATAATTCAAGTTGGCTTGATGCAATCCTAAAAAACTACCAAAGAGGTCTTTAATGTTACGAGTGCTCCAAATCAAACATCATTAGCTATAAATCTCAGTCACGGGTCCATAAAAGAAAATTGGTTTTGTTGGTATAAATTAATTTATTTTAAGTTATTAATCATGTAATTGAATTTAAATGATTAATGAGTTTTAATTAAAAATAAATTGTTCAAGAAAATAATTAAAGATGAATCGTTTAGAAGAATTTAAATTCAAATTCTAACTAAAATAATTATGAACTAAACTTTACTTATCTCTCGGTCGAACTTTGAATTACTGTGATATCTTTTCCTTGAAAACTATCAAGTTAAGATTTTTTTTTCTAAGCCATCATTCTTAACTATATGGTCTCACATATGTAGGATCTCTAAATTTCTCTCAATATGTATTGAGTTCATCAATGTATCCTACTAGAAATCCACCAAGAGACATTCACGCTACATTTCCAAATATTTTGTCTAATTCATCCTTAAATCACACCGTATTGAGTAGGGATCCTAACTCTAATACAATTTTTAATGTCTCAAACTACTTTTAAGATAAATGAGCGTCCATTTGTGCACTCGTAGAAAACATACAAACATGTCTCTCATTTGATAAATGTTTTCAGTCAAGTGCACTTAACTATATAACTCCTCAAAAGAAGACACTTGATACAGAAAAGTTAAGCTAAAATTTTGAAGTCAAATATAAATTGTGCATCCCAATACCACCTACATAATCTATGAATCATTCTCAATTCAAAATAGACTAAGTTCATTTATGTTTCTTCACTAATAGATGTTCGTTGTTCATGTCTTATACACAGATGATCATTCTTCACCTTTAACAATATCAAGAAGATGCACCCTCTTATAGTATTTGACACCCACCACCCTCTATCGTCTCCGTTGTGATGCGCCTTTCACCTCCAATTCTATTTAGTAGTCTCTTTGTGACATGACACTATCCATTACCACAATTAGTGTTGTGCAAAAAATCCGATTATGAGGCTCAAATACATAACTAAATCCAAATCTATTTTAAATATCCGATTAAAATAATATGGTTATAACCCAATTCATTTACTAACCGGTTATATATCCATTCATGTTTTATTTTTTGATTTAAATTTTATCTAGTTATTATCCACTCATATTCTATTTTTGGATTTGAACCCTAAATCCTTTCTCGGAATCCTATTTCCTTTCTCTAAATTATAATTTACATACGATTTAAATTGAATTAGCAAGATGTTCTCTTTCTCTCATTAACACCAAAAAAACATTTATTGTTTCTTCTCTGATTTCGACGATAACAACGAGGTGGCTATTGTTGAACCTCAACTTCATTATTCCATTTATCTCTTCCTTATCTACATTTCAATCTCATCCTAACTTAACATGATTTCATTTTTTTCTCCATTTCTACAAATATTGAGCTTTGTATCATTCATCTCGTAGCACAAGTTTTCAATAGAAATTTCACCATTTTCACGATCATAACAAACTCTTATTTTTTCACAACAAAAAATCTATTTCATAAAAAATATTTTCACGACGACTATAATTATTGCTCAACACCCTTTATTCACCAAACACTTGCAAATGTGTCTTTTATTAATTAATATTAATAGACCCAATCACAAGATGTGCAAGGGTGAGTCACAAAACATACAAATAAAGTTATCCACGACGGTAAACACAACAAAAGCACCAACACCGAGAGAGAAAATTCATGTAAATATGATAAGTTACATCAAAACTCCCCATTTTCCATCTTAAAGCAAATCTTCCACAAACCACAATACAATTAAATAAGCTCTACCAATGAGTACACCATCACAGTAAAATAAAAAAGACCCCCTATTTTCAAATTACTCTCAATATGTACCAAAAATTCCCTTCGAAGACATGTGATAAAATTGAAGCCAATACATATAAAATAAAAGTAACTCGTATTCTTATCTAACTATTTGTTATTATTCAAATCTACCCCACCATAAGAGACTTGAAATTAGAACCCATGGATTGATTTATCGTAGTTGACATGTGAAAATTCAAACCATAACATTGAAAATATCATTTAGCACTCTGTTTTCTCCTATATGACAATCCCAACTCATTATATATATATGGACTACAAGAGAGATGATAAGAATACATAAGCATAAGAATAAGAATAAGAATCACATTGTAAAATCCACTTACATTAACCTTAGTAATACATGAAAAGTATAAACTCCCTAAAAAAAAATTAAAAACTAGATCCCCAAATGTTATATGTATAGAAACATGAGGAGATATCAAAATAAAAAAACTTACACTAACAATTACACTCATTCAAAAATAATACACTGGATAAATATTTTTTGGATTAAAAGTTACTATCATACGTATCATATCTATAAATTTTAAAATTAATCTATGATCAATTCTTATGTCATAACAATGTGTCAAAATTAACGTTGTATACAATTACATTGTTATCGTTAATCTGACGCATCTTGTTCACGTAGAAAATTCTTATAAATTAATGTCAAAATTTATAGATATGATCTATATGACAGTCGAACACCTAATTTTAAAAGAAATTTATCCGATATGATATTATTGAATGAATGTAACTATTACCATAACTTTTGGTGTGTAATTTGTTTCTTTCTCTAGAAACATTTATGAGAATGATTTTCTTTAATAGGAAAGACTATTTACAAAAGCCAGAGAATTGCTAGTCAAGAAAACAGTTTTACCAACACTTGTTTTGATCTTCTTTTGAATTGAGGACCTCACTTCCATTTCATCCAACTCATCCGTACATGTTCCTTCATCTGTTATAGCTGAACTCATCCATGTCTTTATGGTATCCCATTGAAACTTTTCATCACTACTTGTGGTACCATTCAAATGCACTAGCCCGTCTGCTGATTGCGTGAGTACATCAACGGTGTCGTCGATGTTTTCTATGCAATCGGCGATGACCAGTGTTTCGTCATGTGTTAGTTTCTTGGAACTTAATTTTTTCAACATCATTGATGCACTTCTTGATGATTTTAGAGCTAGATAGATGGATATTTTGGTTAGTGTGAAAAAGTTTGTTTTGATTTTGGATGTGTATGGGGAAAGTGACTTGTAGCATACATTTGGGTATGTGGTTGAATTGCATTGATTCTTTAAGAATTTTTTGTATGTTGAAGTGGAATTTGAATTTGTGGTGAGGTTGGATGTAGATGTTGTAGATTGAAGAAGGGTTGATATGAATAGAATGGAAAAAATTATTTTGAAGAATTTATGGTAACTCATTGAAATATCAATAAGATTATGCAATTGCAATGCCATTGGTGTTTTTGTTTTGGTTGAATTGAATTTGAAGTGCATATAAGAGGGATTTTATATTGCAAAATGTGGCAAATTTTGGTAACTTTGGTGTTATAAGTTCATTGTGTTCACAAGCAACTCTAAACCGTGCAAGAAGGGATTGCACGTGCCACATGTTGATTTCGTAGCATTGTCTAACTACACGTAATAGCAAGAATCTTGATCGCTTGGGATATACTATATGACATCAAATCAAATATTTAACGGGGAAAATAGGGATTGCACATGATCACATAATTGACATTAATTGGTAGGGTGTTTATGGTTTGGTTTATCGATTTTTGAGCAAAAATATTACCCGATCTGAAATTAAAATAATGTGTAGTTCGCTTTAGATTTTGAATGGCTTCTTTGAAAAATATGATTTGAATTAGATTAATATAATTACATATTTATATTATGTCAAATAATCTATTAAAAACGAAATTACATCAATTTATATAATATATTAAAAATTAACAATTATGACATAAACAATATAATATATAAAATTTAACATTACAAAGTAAATTATAACTAAAAATATGAAGTAGTAATAAAAATATAAAATTAGACAAAGAAGTATTATTAAAATAAAAAAGTCAACAAATAAATAATAAAAATCTCTTTTTTACTTGAAGGAGTTTTCTATTATTTAACAAATAAATACAATATTTGTGTTCATGTCTTAATTGATATTCAATCTACACCTCAAAACTTCTTAAAAACGACACAATCCATTGTCTATTAAGAAACTTGTATTCACTTGGCAATGATACAGCTATTATCATAAGAAAATAAGAAAGTGTTTAACTTCTTAACCAATTTAGACAAATCAACGCAAGTTATTCTTAAACAATCAAAAAAATTGTTCAAAAAATTTGAGAATCTTTTACAATTTAGTGCATTGAAACTAATTTTAATAGAGAATAGTTTCTATCTAATTGTTGATGCTAAAATTTCAAGTCTTAAGTGATATTTATAGCGTACATATGGTAATAATTGTTGGGGGTATGCTGCAAATCTTGAACATGAAGAACATGAAATTGATGACGATGAATGTTGCACAAATAAATTATAAAGCGTGTGTATCACATTAAGCTTCAATTCGCCGCCATCGATCTATATATATTGGATACAAACGGATTAACCGGCGAATCTCCTTCACGATACTTTGGAATCATTGAAGTAAATTGCACATTCACATCAAACCTATCAATCAATGATAGTTTACGGAATACAGTTTCTTCATTTACTCTCGTGCACTAGAGAAAAGAAGAAATGACTCAAAAATATTTTTGACATAAATTTAATTAATGTAGCATGAAAATTGTCACTCTTCTTTCTACCTCTAAAGTATCTCTATTTATAGAGATACTCATACCAATTGGTGAAAGAAAATAACTCTTGAACTCATACCAATTGGTGAAAGAAAACAACTATTGAGAAAGATTGTAACCTTTGGTAACTTAACAGATACATTGGTTTGAATTAAACTTAAGCATTGCAACCACTTGACCATGTGATACATTAAGTTATTTAATTTTGCTATGTTAATATAACTATTAAAGAATTCCAAATATATTTAGGAAATCTCTCTCATAATCCCCCACCATTTTCAAAATATATGTAAATCAGTTATTCCGGAAATCTCTTAGTTTCAGATAAAGGTATCTTACAATTTGAACCATTACTTAGTAAATTATGTTTTCCCTCATCCCCTAATAGATTGGTAGACAAGCTTTGAACCAACCATTCATTAGAACAAGTGTGCATAACTCACATATGAAATCTCGATACCATTGATCAAATTATAAAAATGACAAATTTGATAAGACTTTGTGTCTCATATCCTTTTCGTGAGAATTTAAGAGTCAAGCTCTTGAACTCTATGAAGCGGTCCACTTCATTCTCATATGGATAGACTATACCAGAAATGCACCCATAATTATATATTGCAGTAAATATATGCTATATGTCAATTAAGAGGAGACTTCATCCTACCACTTTTATTTTATGGTCCAAGTACTTTTACCCTTTTGGATGTATCTATTGTCATGTACTTCAATCACTCTAATAGTGTAGTTTCATCATTGAACTCAAAACTTAATGTTACTCAAGTGTAAGTTGATCGTTCGGCCATTGGTCATTATTTAGATATGAGCTTGTATCACATCCCTAGTGATGTCTTCAAACCATGTTCTTTGTTAGACCTTTCGTCAAAGGATCTGTAAGATTCTTTTTAGTTCTTACAAACACTATGGATATCACTCCTTTAAATCCTTTACATAGTTATATCTTAAACCAATATGTATTGATTTTCTATTATATACTTGACTATATGCTTTTAATAGTGTGTATTGACCATCACAATGTATGGATACTGATGCCATTGATTTTGGCCAAATTGGTATCTCATACAATAAATTTCATAGCCATTCAACCTCTTTACTACCTACAAATAGAACAATAAATTATACGATCATGGTGTTGTCAACAATACAAGTTTGTTTCTTTGAATCCCAAGAAACTGTACCTCTATCAAGGTTGAAGATCTATCCACTTGTGAAAACATGATCCTCAACATGGTTTACCCAATTGACATCTGTATATCCTTCCAAAACTGAACGATATCCACTATAGATTAAACTATAGTTAATTGTTTCTTTTAAATATTTTAATACTTTATTAATAGCATGTCAATGTTCTTTACTTAGATTGCTTGTATACCGACATAATCTTTCAACAACATATGTTATATCAGGTCTGGTACAAGTCATGACTTACATCAAACATCCGATTACCTTTTATATTCTTGATAATGTCGACCAACTATCACCAAACCATGATACTTTTCCATTTAATCTCTTCACATTGTATCGCATACAATTAATAAACATTTCAATTATCACATGCACAAACTTTTATGTCATTCTACCTTTTACTATATTTAATATGCATCTCAATATAAAATTATAATTCTCTTTTCAATATATCCAAGTTCAAGATATAATACATTGAATGCATTAAATATATATTGCCACAAGGTAACAAAACATGATCATAAAAATTCTTCATAATTCAATAT
Organism: Cicer arietinum; assembly: GCF_000331145.2. NCBI lineage: Eukaryota > Viridiplantae > Streptophyta > Magnoliopsida > Fabales > Fabaceae > Cicer > Cicer arietinum. The sequence continues at coordinate 56,618,371 of NC_021165.2, read as the reverse complement.
TATAGGGTGGATCCAAACATGTAAGTCATCTACTCCTTAACAAATAAAAAATCATTTCATTTCAATTAAATAAATCATTTCTTCATAGTTATATTGTTACTAATACATGCATCATGAATTCTATTTGTTAATTCAAGATTTTATATTTAAATATGTTCATGGTAAATCCAAATAAGCATCACAATAGAAAATAAACAATGAATAAAATCATTAAGATTTTCTATCAGTTTCTTCCATAAACATTTGTCAACTTACAATAATTTTAAAATATATATCCAAATCATTTTTAATATCAAAATAAGCAAGAAATTGACATATACTTTTTATACTATCTTGCACATATAATATGAGTTAATCAATTTTAGATTTCATAACTTCTCACATGAAACGTCACTATCATTGAGACATACACTTGATATTTATGACAATTTATTTACACAACTTTAAATAAATTAATGTATTAAATATGCATCTTAAACTATACATATTTATACTTGTCAAGATTTAAGAGACCAAAATTATAAATAAACTTTCTTCCACCGGTCAACATAAATTCTTGTTCTTAGTCTAGAAACATCAACCAATAAACAAAAATTTAATCAAAATATATTATCTATAATTCCATATTATTAATTTTCCACATCCTATCTCCATATTATTATATATGCATCCGAAAAGGAAAATTTATTATATATGAATTTCAAACATGAATGTAATATATAAATGTATTAACACTAAATAACTTTTGGTGTCCAACCTTGAATTTTCATGTGATTATTTCAAAGACTTTAATTAATTTTTAAAGTCCAAACAAGCAAATTTCATGCATAAATCATATTAAATTCACATACTTGAATATATTGTAAATCATGAATATCAATCTAACCAAATGTTAAATTTAATATAAATAAATATAATTACTTTGGAGAACCACATATGAATTTAGAACTTTAAACATATTATATATATTTATATAAATTAAATGTGTACCTTTCACCATGGTCAAGAAAGTCCATCTCCTTTATAAGTTGCGATCATAAATAAATTTGATAATCGAAGACCGAATCTAAATATTATTGGATCTTTTGTTGGGGGTATGCTGCAAATCTTGAATAAGAAGAAGATGAAATTGATGAAGATGAATGTTGCACAAATAAATTCCAAAGTGTGTGTATCACACTAAGCTTTAGGTTCGATTCACCCTACCAATCTATATATATTGGATGCAAATGGGTTAACCGCTGAATCTCCTTCAGGATACTTTGGAATCATTGAAGTGAATTGCACATTCACGTCAAACCTGTCGATCAATGATAGTTTACGGAATAAACTTCTTTCATTTACGTAAATAAGGAAGAAATAACTAAGAAATATTTTTGATAGAAATTTATTTCATGTAACATGAAAATCGTCTCTCTTCTTTCTACCTCTAAATTATCTCTATTTATAGAGATACTCATACCAATTGATGAAAGAAAACAACTCTTGAACTCATACCAATTGGTGAAAGAAAACAACTCTTGAACTCATACCAATTGGTGAAAGAAAACAACTCTTGAGAAAGATTGTAATATTTGGTAACTTAACAGATGCATTGGTTTGAATTAAACTCAAACATTGCAACCACTTGACCAAGTGATACATTAAGTTATTTAATTTTGCTACATTAATATACCTATTAGAGAATTCTAAATATATTTTGAAAATTCCTCTCACAATAATATTGTTATTCATAATGTTCTTGCATGTCGTTAGTTTTGTTTTTATTCAAGTAGTGGAAATGAAATTTGTACGAATTTTTAGAACGTGGTTGTACAATATTTGACACAATCCTTTTTGAAAATTCTCGCTTTCAAAGTGCTTGATAGATATTTCGATTTTTTGTTCGTTGATTCCTCGTACCAATGAAAAATGAGGTATTGGCATATTTAGAGAGCTATTCAAGACTAGATGAAGTGGAAAATGTTTCAAGTAGATTAAACATTGATAATGAAACAGATGCATCATTAACACAAGTAGAAGATGTTTTTTGAAACTTCACTTATACTTTGTGTGATGACTTCTTCAAATTTTATTTCATCTAACCATATGATAGTCACGTGAGATTGACCAGACGATGATTCCTACAAGATACCAGATGTACTTAGGTGTTTTCTATCAAATGCATACTTATGTGTCCAAAGCCAAACTTTCATTCTCTTGGACAAACGAAGACTGTATACTAGATGCAAAGTGATAAATATTTTTCGTTTATGCTAGTTTTGAAGTCATCATCTTTCATGATTTCTTGAGTTTTTCTCAATGGATAAAACATCTACACACTCAAGAAAATTTATCAAATGACAAATAATAAATTGTTCACTTAAATATTTGGATTATCACCAAAATCAGATAGCGATTAGGATTCCAATTCATTTTGATTTCAACAATTTCTTCTTTTTAATGATGACAAACATATAGAATTGATGAACAATTTCCAATGCATAAATTTTATCAAATACTAGTTTTAATAATTCCTCGTTGAAATATCATAGTCTAGTTTTAATGAAACAGAAAATCAAAGTTTGGTTAAAGTATGAGAGTCATGTTATGATAAAATACATAAATAATGAGAGTCTAGTTACAAAATATAATAGAATTTAATTTATATATATCATTTGTGTAAAAAGAATTTATACTGACAATCAATCATAATTGTTAGATCATTAATAATATTTGATTTTTGTCATCACTACTTATAAAATTACTCACATAAATCATGATTTGTTAATTGTATAAAATATTTTAAATTGTCATTGTATAAAAATTATTGTAGTTAATAATAACTAGATCTTCAGAGGGTAGTTAAACAATGCTTTTGAAAAATGTTCCATAAATTTAAATCAATGCAGTGGTTTTACGTATTCTATTTTACAAACATCACATTCTTGTTATTATTAATTGTTTGGGGAGTTTATGTTTAATGAATGTGTGTTACCAATTATGTGTTTTTACTATGAACTTTCTAATCAATTTTTTTGTTCTTCAAATTAATTTTACTTATTATCCCCTTTTGGCGTAAGTAAAAAAAAAAAAAGTACGAAATAAAAAATTAAATAAATTGATACCACCACTGTCATGAAACCAAATAGTATATATAAGAAAGTGTCAAAAATCACTTAAATTGCGATTTTGATTTGTGTGACAATGCGTTGTGCAAAAATGTGTACTAGTATAGAAAAATAAAACCTTACCTACGAGAATTGACTTAGTTTTTGGATTTGCAAGTAAAAGAGAAGTAACAATAAACATAATTTCTTATTTGTATTTCATTGTTTATCATTTGAATTTAATATCTGTTAAGTGTTAAGTATTGTTTATCTGACTTTCTTTTATCATATTATATTTTTGAAGTTAGTCATGTTCTGTTTTTTTAGCGGACATTTGAATATCTTTTTAGATATTTATTTGTATTACTTATTTACTTTTACTTCCTTATTTACATTGACTAAATGTGTATTATTAATCTTTGATTTATTAAAATTGAGTTTTTATTATTAGGAATTAACCTTCACGTCAGATAAAATTACAATATCTGACAAAATTCTCTTTTAAGAAATTAATACTGTTGCATTTTTAATCTCGAGTCAAATAGGATTACAATAGACGACAAAATTCTCCCTCAAGAAATTTAACAATGTTGTATTTCTAGAGACCTTTACTATCTTGTTCAAGTGTTCATAGAGTTAACTCATTTGAGTACGGTATATGGTTTATTTAACAATTACCTATTTTCTCTTTTACATGATAATTTCATTTAATCTTTCCCACATGATTTTATTACAATAAGTTCATAATCTTCACATAACTATTGACCAACAACCACTATAGAAATTGTATAATAATTCATTAAAAAAAACAACATAAATGCCAAATTCACTTAGTGAACCTTGACATAAATCTCAACTAGTAACTCAAGAGCGCTTATATGAGATAATTCAGGTTTCTTCTATCTTAATAAGATATATTAAGTTCCAATTTAACATTGCAAATACAACAATATTAAAACTCATTGTAGTTCTACCTAATTTTAAGAATTAACCTTTGTTCGTACTTTCGCACGCATGATGCAAGATATTCGATTAAAAAAAATTCTCAACAACTAATTCCTACATATTTACAATCTTTCACACACTTTAAGTTGAACACCAACTTGATGCTGCATAACTTGAAACAACATCACCAATTACATTAATAATGCTTCAATTTTGAAGCTACAAAAAGTGGAGCTTGATTAAGCAACTTTCAATTTAACCATGTGAAGTGGCTAGCTTATTTATCAAAGCCAAAGCATTGCTAGTCAATTGTGCCACTTGCACAATTTTCACTTGCACTATTGTCTTAATATCTCCCGTTGCATTAATCTCTTCGAATCCGTCGCTACAAGTACTTTGATCCGTCAAGGCAGCACTAACCCAAGTTTGTATATCACTCATTGTTAGCTCAAAATTTGATGTCCTAAGACGACTCATCTCGTTGATAGACTTTCGGAGTTCATCGATCGAGTCGCTAAGCAGCTCGATGCAATCCTTCATAGCTGCGGTCTCTCTTGGCTTCAACTCCCGGGTTTTAGCCAAACTTGACATCATAGCCCATGTTGATTTAACCGTTGCAAGAGTCACATTCAAGGCCGTGTCTGTTAAAAGAAAGCGATTCGTTTGAATGGAATTTGCATGCTTCACTAGAGAAGCGTAGCAAAGTCTTGGATAAGTTGTGGAACTACAAGATGTTCTAATGAATAATGTGTTGGCTTGTTGGTATTGTCTTTCATTTGCTTGGTAAGAGTTTGTGATAATCAAACTAAAGGCAATAACTATGAGAAGGGTCTTTGAAGAAAATACTTCCATTTGTTTTTCTTATCTTAGTCTATATCTCACTTAAGACTTGGGTGGATGAGAAAAAATGGGAAGAAAGGTAAACTATATATAGGGCTCAAAAATATCTTGTGGAATTAATTCTTAATTAATATTCTTTTGAGGTATGTGGAACTTTTAATTAGTTATGTACATATCATTATAAAACGAATTACTTTGTCGGAAATTCAATCTCAAATTGATGTATATGAAAAAAAAAAATAGATTAAGTTTTTAAATAGATATTAATTATCTCGAAAAATAAATCTTAATGTTTGTATAGAAAATATTTAAGTTATTAAATGTGCGAGAATATCTTAATTTAAATTAAAAATACAAATTCATTGGAAGATAATTTAGAGAAATATCTCAAAACGTGACCCAACTAAAATAGTTCGGTATTTTATGAGGAAAGTGCCATCTGAGGGAAGGATCTGATTTATCTATATCGTTATAAAATATACATGAACTACTAACTAACTAACTTTGTTCCAATAATTGGGACTAGTGGGGTTTTTTTGGTTCCCTTCAATTCTTCGAATTAAAAGTGACATTTATGGGAGTAGGGCCTCAAGCCCAAATAAGTGCAACACATCATGTCCAAGTTGATGATGGAATGGTATTTCCCCTCACGTTTGTGATTCTACTGCTTTGGGTTCAGTCCCCACAAGATGGTAGCAATCCATACGTATCAATTTCAGCATAATAGACCATATTAATTATTATTGGTCCATTCAATCTATTTCAATTTCCAACGGAATGGTAATGGATATGATCGGAGTAAAGTACTCCCGTATTTGTAGTTTGAAAAGAAAAAAGATATTTAAATTTGTAACCGCATTGATAACAACTATAATACCCCTATTTATATTTTTTTGGATACTTAGGTGTTCATATAGCTGTATCTATTATTCACATTTACAATAAATTTTTAAAATAAAAAATATCATATGATTTTAATTAAATTAACCAAATATTTAAAAAAAAGTTATATTGAATCATGAAAATAATCAACTAAAGTATTTAAATTATCAATTTTTTTATTAAATCATGTAAATATAAGTTTGATTTAGTAATGTTAATAGAAACAAAATATATTTGACATTTATCCTCAAATAAAATGAAAGACAAAAAAGATGAGAAATCAATAAATGATTCACAATAATAGAGTGAAATATTGACAAAATATAATATATATTAAGAATTTGATGCATTATGAAACTATTATGACAAATCTATGAGCAAACTTGAACATGTTTTTCTTTTGATTACCTTAAACAAATTCTCACCATATAATCCAATTAATCAATAATGAGGATATGTAAATTGTAATTTATGCACCGTATTATACCACAACCAACATCACTCTCCAAATTTGACATTCGTCCTCAAATAAAATAAAAGACAAAAAAAGATGAGAAATCAATAAATGATTCACAATAGGTGAAATGTTGACAAAATATAATATATAACATTTATATAAATATGAAAGAAAAAAAATGGTTAAACTTATATAAGATGTCAAAAGAAAAACAAAAAGGAAAAATCTAAGATGAACAAAAAGACTAATTTGTACAAAATGAAGTAATTAAAAATGAGTTATGTTTTTATGCATTATTTTAAAACTGAAGATATGAACTTTATTTTATAAAACAAGGCAAATATGTTTTTCAGGAAATAGATTTTTTGTTGTGAAAAGATAAGAGTTTGTTAAGGTCACGAAAATGTTCTCACTGCATGATTGATAAACAAACTAGAGTATCCCTCAAAAGACATCCTCCCTCTAGAAAGTCAGAGTTGCTTCTGTTGGTGCATTCTAACGTTTGTGGCTCTTTAAAGGTAAAATATTTTAGTGGTGTCATTTATTTTGTTACTTTTATTAACGACTGGTCTGGGAAACTATGAGTTTATGTTCTGAAGACAAAAAAATAAGTGCTGGAGAAATTCAAATAATTTCATGCTTTGGTTGAGAGACAGACAAATAAGAAGTTGAAATGTGTTCGTAATAACAACGGTGGTGAATATTATGGATCCTTTGATGTCTATTGCAAACAACAGGGTATAGCACATAAAAAAAACTCCTCCTAAAACTCCTCAGTTGAATGGTTTAGCAGAGAGGTCAATCGAACACTTGTTGAGAGAGTGAGGTGTATGCTCTCTGAAGCTGAGTTGCCTAAACATTATTGGGGTGAGACATTGTACACGGCGATGGATGTTATTAATCTTATTCCTATTGTCGCTTTGAATAGTGAGGTACCAAACAAGATATGGTTTGGCCAAAATGTCAAGTATGATCACTTGAGAGTCTTTAGTTGCAAGGCTTTTGTGCATGTTTCGAAGGATGAAAGATCCAAGTTAGATGCAAAGTCAAAGCAATGTATTTTCATTGGTTATTGTGAGGATGAATTTGGCTATAAGTTGTACGACCCTATAAACAAAAAGGTTATCAAAATTCGTGAGGTAGTGTTCATGGAAGGCCAAACTATTAAGATATTGATAATGTGGATAAGACTACACCTGAGAAAGATAATGTCTTAGCTGATGGTGATCCAGTTCGATCACTTGTTCCTGATTTGGATACTACTGATGGTAATATTCATAATGATGAGCCACATAATTGTGTTGATGATCATCGACTTAGAGATGAGGTAAATATTCTAAATAGTGAAGATCATGAGTTGTTACACGATGATAATCTTAGAGATGCCTATGAATCATCTCTAACCCAACTCAGGAGGTCTAACAGGAAGAAACAACCATTTACAAGGTATGTTTATGATGAGTATGTGAATTTGACTGATGAAGGGGAACCTGAGTGTTTTCGAGAGACCAGGAAGAGTGAAGAAAGTCAAAAGTGGTTGAATGCAATTCATGATGAGATGAAATCCTTGCATTATTATCACACTTATAATTTTGTGAAGTTGCCAAAAGGGAAAAGGGATTTGGAAAACAGGTAGATCTATAGAGTGAAACTTGAGAGTAACTCAAAGTCTCTGAGGTATAAAGCCAGCTTAGTGGTGAAAGGTTTCCGTCAAAGAAAGGGTGTTGATTTTATTGAGATTTTCTCACCTGTGGTAAAAATGTCATCAATTAGAACCGTGTTGAGTTTGGCAGCTACTCTTGACTTAGAGGTAGAGAAAATGAATGTAAAAATGGCTTTCCTTCATGATGATTTGGAGGAAGAGGTTTACATCAAGCAACCTGATGGTTTTCTTGGTGAAGGCAGGGAAGACTATGTGTGTAGACTAATAAATAGTCTATAAGGTTTGAAGCAAGCTCCAAGGCAATGGTACAAAAAGTTTGAGTCTGTTATGTGTGACCAAGTATACATGAAGACTACTTCTGACCATTGTGTATTTATTAGAAAATTTTATAACGATGATTTCATTATCCTGTTATTATATGTTGATGGCATACTTATTATTGGAAAAAATATTTCCAAGATTGATAGGTTAAAGAAGTAGTTGGGTGAGTCTTTTGCCATGAAAGACATGAAAGCAATTAAACAAATTCTTGGCATAAGAATCATATGTGACAGAAATGAGAAGAAACTTTGGATGTCACAAGAACACTATATTGAGAGAGTGTTGCAAAGGTTTCAGATGGAAAACTCCAAGGTTGTAAGTACTCCTCTTGCTACTCATTTTAAGTTGAGTTCTAAACAAAGTCCTTCTAGTGAAATGAGAAAAGAGACATGGAATGAGTTCCTTATGCTTATAATGTGTGTAGTTTGATGTATGCAATGGTGTGTACAAGACCAGATATTGCGCATGTTGTTGGTACAGTTAGTGGATTTTTGTCAAATCCAGGTAGAGAGCATTGGAGTGCTGTAAAATAGATTTTGAGATATCTTCGTGGTACTACATGTATGAGGCTTTGTTTTGGAGGTGACAAACCTATTTTAGTGGGATACTCCGACTTAGATATGGCTGGAGATATTGACTCAAGGAAGTCCACTTCAGGCTATATGATTAAATTTGCAGAGGGAGATGTGGCCTGACACTCGAGATTACAGAAATGTGTTCCATTGTCTACAACTGAGGCAGAGTTCATTGTCATTACCGAAGCATGCAAAGAGTTGATTTGATTGAAAAAATTCTTGTAGGAGCTTGGGTTTATTCAGGACAAATATGTATTATTTGTTGATAGTCAAAGTGCTATTCATCTTGGTAAGAATTCGACGTTTTATAGAAGGTCCAAACACATTAATGTGAGGTATCATTGGATACGTGATGTTTTGGAAGCTAAGTTATTGGAGTTAGCTAAAGTTTATACTGATTATAATGGTTTTGATATGATTACTAAAGCATTATTAAGAGGGAAGTTTAAAACTTGTTGTGATATTGCCAGTTTGGCGATTATCTCCACATAGTTGTGAGAGAGAGATGTGTTGGGTATTGGGCTCCCTTGCTATGTGGAGAAATGCCCAAATATTGTAGCCCATGTGTCTCACTTATTTAAGTGGAGAGTGGTCTAATTAGAGTTGGAAGAGAGAAACTATTTTGATAGGAAAAACAACCACCAAAAGAGAAAAGAAAAGAGTCAATCCTATTACCGATTTTATTAAATCGGTGTCAGAAAATAATCAATTGCGCATTCGTTAACCGTTGGATCAGACTAATATTTGGACATCATGGTTGCAATATTCAGGTCTTCGTTTTCGACGGTCGAATCGACGAAAAGATGTCTGGAGGGGGAGAAATTGTGCTCGCAACGGAGCAGGTCTTTTGGATGTTTTTCTTCTTTTTGCTTTTCATTTCTAGGCTTTAGTGCTTAGTTATTTTGGCTGGTTGTAGGAACACTTTGTGCATCATTTTGAAACTATCTTATATCCTTATTTGATTATAGTGGAACTCTTTCTTTGGTTTGGACGACCTGTGATTTTTACCCTTGCATTGAAGGGTTTTCCACGTTAAAATTTCGGTGTTCTTTACGCTATTTTATTTTGATTAATTTGTTGCAATATATTTGTTTTTGCTCCTCACGAGTTCTTGCAAGTTGGGAGAATTTTATATTCAATGTGTATTACTTGCTATTGTGTTTTTGTATTTATTCCCCATCAATATAATGTGCTTACTCTGCCTTTGTTGAATGTAAGAGGAGTCATCTTACCGAGTTCATAGGAACTTTTGACCCTTATGGAGCTTTGAGATGGAGTGCACTAATGCACACAAGATTCAATTATGGAGCTTTGAGCTTTGACCCTTAAGAAATGTTTGACACGATTTTCACAACTATGGAGTGCACTGATGCACATAAGATTCAATTCGCTACTTTTAAGCTAACTAATGAAGCTGAAGCATGGTGGGACAATATTAAAATGTGTTTGAGATCACGTAAAGTTGAGGTGATTTAGGAAGCTTTCAAGAAAAATTGAATGGAGAAATTATTTTGTGTGGATCTTCAAAATAAGAAGGAGGCTGATATCTTTTTTTTGAAGTAATGGTCCATGACTATTATAGAGTTTGATGTAAAGTTTGATTAACTTTCTCGTTTTTTCGCTCATATCACAATGCTACTAATGACTGCTCTAAGTGTGTGATATAAGATCAAGTTGATTGACTAAATCAAATTGAAACCTTGATTCCATTTTTAAATCAATCAATTGGTATCTTTTTGTTTAAAGTGTCTACTCATTATCTTAGTTAATTCCAATTGTACGTCATTTTATGTGTGAACTATCCAATAAAAATAGCAACCTCACAACATTTTATAAAACTAACGTTTTCCTTAAAATATTTGATAAACAATTAGGATTCTATCCAACCCCTCTTATAGAATCTTAAGGCCATATCCATTAACAAAATCGATTTATATATGCTCTGCACCTTGTTAAAGATTTCCCGAACCTAGTTAAAGATTTTTTTATGCACGTGAGTCGACTCACCTATTATATGAATCGACATACCAAACTCTTCGTAAGTTGAATAAATAGACATATATGTAGGATAAGTTATCTCATTCAATTTAGGGTTGAAATATGGGATTTATGAGGTACTTGTGAATTGATTCACACCTGTGTAAGTTGACTTACACGAGCTTCAAAATCTTTTTTTATCAAATAAAATTCAATTATTTTAGTTTTATTTTTATATCTTTTCATAATTGAACCATGTCTTATTAAACCATCATGTTGCCTTATTTTAAATGAAAGACTTTCATTTATTCTTCTTTTCAAGAAACAATCTAGATAAAATAAAATAAAAAATATTATATGATTCTCTTTCTTAGTGAGACTAATTTTGTTTATAGATAAACATCAAATGTGTGATATCATTTCTTGGAATTGATGTTCCATTGTTGGACAATTAAAGGATAGGAATGAAAAGGGCTGAGAGGATTGAAAAGGATTTTTCAAAGTACTAGAATTGGTAATTTCTCTAGGATTGAGATGCTTTTAAAATTAAGGAAGTGTCTTCAATTTGAAAATGTTAGTTTAGAATTTTTGTGAATGATATTTTAGAAAATATGGTTTTTTTAGTGTTTAGGGAACAAGAGATTTTTTGTCTAAGAGTTGTAATTCAATTGTCACATATATTTATAAACGTTCAATTGTTGAATCAATCAATCAATCATTTTTTTTGAAGTGTCAAATCAATATCTTGATTAATTGTCTTTGCAAAAATAAGTTTTTTCGAATTTGAATAGCCCCACTCAACAATGTTGTTTCAATCTTCACACACGCCTCATTATTTAGTTGCATTATTTATAATTTAGTATAAAAATGGGGAAACGAGTGTTGAGGTCGACATATCTGTTTTTATCTTTATTATTCCTACGACTCCCCTAGAACCATTTGGAATTGAAAAAGATTTGGCTTCCTCGTTTTTGATCGTTTTGCCTCAACTAACGGCCAATTCGTCTGCAAGAATATCAACTCACCTTTTTTTGGTTGTATATTGTTACGAATGACAACTTAATTTATTTTTAGGGTAAACACTTTCATTTTATGCTTGGAGCTGAATGACCAGAGGAGACTACATGCTGACTGATTATCATAACCTAATGTAAAAGTGTTCGCGGGGTGGTTTGGATTGGTTATGAGGCAAAAACTCATCCAATCCATAAGTTAAAATACTCATGGTTTGGATGACATTTAAAAAATCTGTTTCGATTTAAATAAATGCGGTTTAAATTTGATCAATTTTCGATTATCCAAATTATAGTTGTAAGATATTGATTGAATATTAATATTATAAAGTTATGTTAAAGAAACAAATTTGAAACAAAATATAACATTTAATATACTAAAAAAATAAGATTATGAAATAATATTTATGGATTATGTTTGAAATATATACAATAGAAAAAAAAAGTTAAGTTAAATTAATAAATATTATTAATAAAAATTAATACTACCTAATAATAGATTAATGTAATATTATTTTTTATATATTAATGCAATATTTAATACTAATAAAAAATAAATAACTATTAAAATTGATATACATTTGATTCAAATCCATGTGATTTTTATAAAATAATATTCAAACACCGTCAATAAAATTCAATTTTGTAGTTTTTAATTTTTTATATTAATTTACATTTTTCTTATCAATTTAGGCCTGAACACCCTAGACCCTAACCTAGGGTAACGATGGGGGGTTTGTTTGTAAGCTGTTGAATGTAATCCCTCTATCTGATCGGTTTACATGCTTATAAAACAAACAATAAATAATCAATTTGCATGGGAAAAAATTAGAGAAATGTGGAAGATATATGATGTTAAAATCATCTCCCAAGTTGTGATTGAGAAAATAAAAAATCATCTCTCAAGTTGTAATTGAGGTGGGGTAGATGAGTTTGCTTTCCATTTCAAAATCAAATGATGCGGGAACGTCACATTTTTAATCAATGCCAATCGAAGCTCTCTTTGTGAACCAAACAAACATTTGCGCAACTTGAACAGATTAAGATACGATAAGTTCGAATTATTTTGCTCATTTGGGTGAAGCCTGTCTAAGTAACGCCGCTTCTCTCCTCTAATAGTAAAACTTGAGTTTTCTCTTCTTCATTTATCGAGAAAAAAAAAAAAAAAAGTAGTTTAAGATATTTTTTTTTTGTCTGAAATCAATTATTTAATGTATTTTATTTTTTTTTTCTTTTTCTATTAAAATAAGTGATTTTTTATACAGTTTTAATTTTTTCTGCATATTTTATTTATGATTTCATCGTCTAAGTGTGGTGTTGTTTTGTTCGTCATTATAATGATACATTTTTTGTTTTTTCGTCTTAATATGGTGTTCATGTATGAAAAATACTTATTTTATCGATATTGTGTTTTGAATAAGGAGTTTATAAAAACTATCACCAAATTAGCTTTATTTATGATTTGTTAACACGTGGTTGAATTGATCATATTAAATATTATATTTATAGTCGAGCAAAATAAATTTTATTTTTAAAATAGATAAAATTAAAGACTATTGTGGATCTTGCATTATTATTGACCATTTGTCATATATGGGAGAAACTAGTTTGATTCTTGTTAAAATTAAGATTTTTGTTTGATTATTTTTTGGTGGCTTTTAAAATATCTACCTGTATGATTAGCTCATATGACTGCATGCATATCTATAGTAGGAGGACCACTTGATGGGTAGGCTCAACGAAGTTGGATATTTTTTATTTCCTGCAATCAAATAGATTTATATGGAACAAAAATGAATCATCAACTATCCGTAAAATCAAATGGATAGATTGAATTCAATCTATAAATGAATTTTTGTTGTTTTCATGAATTGATTGGATGATTTTTTCTTTAGATGAATTTGATGGGAGAGAAAAAATATTATCCCCTATCTTGTATAGAGAAAAAAACGTTATCAATCTCCACTAACGTTGGTAGAGATAAATAAATATAAATTATTTTGTAAATATTTAATAAATTTTAAATTGTTATCATTTTAAATTAGGATAATATCATCTCACTTTAAATTTATATTGTAGTACTCAAATTTTGTTCAACTTATTAAAAATAATTCGAAAAGTAATAATATCTATTTTTATTATAATATATTAAATTTTGTGATTTCTGTCTTCATAATCATTAATACAAAAAAAAGAAAATATATATATATATAAAAAAAGAAATAAAAATAATATAGCTAAAAGTAATAAATTAGGTTCATTATGTCTCATCAATTTACAATGTCAAATTTAAAGCCAAATCAAATTACATAGACTCATTATGTCTCATCAATTTACAATGCCAAATCAAATTACAATTTTAAAACCAAATCAAATTACAATTTTAAAAATTAAGCCAAATCAAATTACAATAATAATTAAGTCAAACCAAATCAAATTAAGTTAGATGCTCCTACCTGTTATACCTCTGTTTTGTTCTCTATTGATGCGTCTTGCTCTGCTGATGTTGACTCTGCTATTGATGCACAAGCTTTGCTCATTGATACATTTGTACCTGTTGTAACTAATTAGAGAAATAAAAACATAATTTTTATTAGTCAGCAATTGTACACATTATACATAGCAAAGAGATAAACTTTTGAGTTAAAAAAAAAAACTAAAAGACAAATTAAAGCTGCAAATAACAAAGCTCAGCTATTGATCAGATAAAAACAAACAAATAGCCTAACACCATGAATGCATCAAATGTGCAGAAAAAACTCAGATGATGAGCAAAAGAAACGAAACATCAAACTAGGAACTGGAAACATATACACAGACAAAGAAAGCGACTGAACAATTAAAAAAAACTCTATAAATAGAGTCTTGTTTTTTCAAAAAGATGAGGAGTTTTGGGGAGATCAGTAAAAAAAAAGTTTTTAATTTGAATGTTTTGAAATATGAGATAATTGATAGAAAAATATACTAATTCAAAACAAGAGCAAATACTCATCAGAAGAGCAAATCATAACAGTGAAACAAACATCCAATTTGTGTGTGGTAACTATCTCTAAACTCTATTATTTATGCAACAACTTTATATTCTTGATGATTATACCTTTCAAAATAAAATAAAAAAAATCTGAGTCCGTTTTATCACTACTTCAATTCTTTTTGTTTTGTTTGGTTTTGTTTTATTCTCTTATGTTTTCTTCAAACTATAAAAAATCAGTACATACAAAATAAGAACATACTCAAACCCATTTTTATCAGAAAACGAAAAAGAATAGAGAAAAGAAGAAAACTCAAACCTTTGTACTGTCACCGTCTCCGACGGAATAACAACCGTGCCCTTTTGGAGCGGTCGCACCCTCCACCTCGTTTTTTCTCCTTCTCGCGGCCTTATCTTTGTACCTTTTTATCTCTTCCCCCTTCTTTCTTCTTTTTCTTTCTTTTTATGTTATCTTTCTCTCCAATACTGTTGTTCGTGTTTCCTTCTTTCTCTACAATAATGTTCGTTTTTTTTTTTTTTTTTTTTTTTTTTTTTTTTTTTTTTTTTTTTTTTTTTTTTTTTTTTTTTTTTTTTTTTCTGGAAACAAAAGAGTGGCCGCCTCTCACCTCCCTTGAAGTTTTATTTAGGGTTTTTTTAACCTTTTTTTGTTTGTTGGTTATATTTTAGGCCTAAAACACAAAAAAAAAACAAACTTATTTATTTAAGAGTTCAACCCATTTCGGTTTTTTTTTTTAATTTTTTTTTTTATGATTTCAAAATTAATTTGTTTCATAAATAAAAAATCAAATTTCATTAAAATATATAAATAAATATTTCATTAAAGATTAATTAGATGTGACATCTTTTGAATCTTTGAATTGTTATGACACAAGTGGTACAACTTGATAGTTCTAAAACTCTCTTTCTATTTTATTTTATTTATTTATTAAATTAATATAAAATCGACTTATAAATTTATTAGATGTGACGTTTTTTATTTTATTTTATTTTTGAGTTATTAGGACACAAGTTGCGATAACTTGACGGTTCTAAATCTCATCTTCATAGATAAATTAATAAATTAAAACTCATAAGCACATCAATAAATAAAAATTATTATTAAAGGTTAACTAGAAATGACATATTTTAATCTATAAGTAGCATAACATAATTTATACAACTTGATAATTATAAATTTCATTTTTATAAATAAATATATAAATATAAAGTGAACTTTTTAAATTTGATTAATTAGATGTATTTTTTTTTTTAATATTTGAGTTGTTAAGATACAAGTTGTACTACTTGATGGTTTTGAAACTCAATTTTAAAATTGAAAATAATATAAAATATTCTTAAAATGATTAACTAGATGAAACATCTTTTTATTATGAGTTTTTGGAGACACGAGTAGTACAACTTGATAGTCCTAAAACTCGTATTTTAAAATAATTACTCAAATCAAACAAAATCATTTTTTTGTCAAATAATTTTTTATAACGAAATAAATTTTCTTTTAAAACAACCAAGACATCCACATTTTCTACCCAGGAACTACGTAGCTTTGATTTTTCCATCGCTCCGGGAGATACGTAGGAGCAAGATAACATTCTTCTCAAGCACATTAATATAAATTTATTTTTTTGTCCTTTATTTCTTAAGCACATATTTATTCCAAAATCATATTTAAAAAATTAAAAATAATTGTTATTCATAATTAATAATAAGGAGAAATAAATATACTTAAGTTAATATTAATCTTGTATAACTAATTATAGGTAACCGTGTTTTAACGGATGGTGCTAATACATTCCCTATGCATACTCGACTCCTGAATTCAAAATTTGGTTTCAAATACCATTTTTTCCCCTATTTTTAAGGGGTTTCCCAATATTTTCCCTATTTTAAAATAAATTTTGGTGGCGACTCAATTGAATTCAAGAAACACTCGAAATTTTAGGCAGTGACAGAACGCGACTCCACTGAGGACCCTTAGAAAGTCAAGCCTAACAAATTAATTGTGCATAATTTTTAACTTTTTCTATATTTGTTTATTTTTAATTTTCTTTTACTTTATGTGTTTATCATTTCTTAATAAGTATTAGTTGACATTATAATCTTTTTTAAGCTTGTAGATATTTTTTATTCATTTATTTATTTAATATGTATATATGTTTTATTATCATTATGGAGTTATTAAATCATACTTATTCCACACCCTACACTTTTACTAAGACACACACTTATGAGTGAAACCTTATATCCGGATTTGAACAAAACTTAAGTTTAGTTTTGAGATTGTGTAGTGGTAGCCTTCTGGATGTACTTCCTGTTTGGTTAGCATGAAGATCTCACCTAGAGTTTGATCTTGTTGAGGGTATTGTTACTCCAAATAGTTTATCTATTGTTGTTGGCAATATTCCAAAATAGGATTATTAGCTCTAGGAACCGTGTTTAGAACTATAGAGTCACCATTGTGAGAGTTTCACTACATAAGTCAATAGACCCTTTCATCATAAGAATATCCATATAAGCAAAAAAATAATACCTCATACATTTATTCAAACTTTATATATTCGCAACAATCATTCTACATAATTGCATTCATATCTCATGACATTGTTTCTTTTGAAAAATAAATTGGCATTTTGCATTAATTTTCAGGATTGTAGGGGAATCATAAAAACCTTAGTCGCGTGTTAAATTAAAGTGGACAATGGGATCGGAAAAAAGAAAAACTTTGCTTTTAAAGTTGAAGCAACCTGATTTGAAAAGTTTAAGGGACATCAACAATCAAATGAAAACCATACAATGTGATAATTTCTTTCACAAATATGGGAAGATGCTAAATCTCTTGGCAGTAAATGTGCAAACAAGGCCCCTCACGACATTGGCTCAGTATTACGACCCTCTCTTAAGATGTTTCAACCTTAAAAACTTTCAGTTGGCCCCGATATTAGAGGAATTTGAACGAATATTGGGTTACTCCTTAGAGAAAGGAAATCCTTATCGATATACTGGGCAACCACGAAGTTTGGGCGCAATTGCTGAAGTGTTGAAAATCGAAATAAAAGAGTTGGCAAGTACAAAAGGGGAAAAATGTGCTATTCATGGTTTTTCAAGAAAATATCTAGAGCAAAAGTGCCAGGATTTAACCATTAAAAAAGAAAGGAGTACTTTTATAGATGTTTTGGCTCTGATTATCTATGGTATTATTTTATTCCCAAACCTTGATAATTTTGTAAATTTTGCTGCCATCATCAATGTCTTCTTAGCTTTTAACAAAAATAAAAAAAATCCAGTTCCCACGGTTCTTCCTGATGCATATTACTCTCTATATATGCGACACGAGAAGAAAAGGGGGAAATTTTTGTGTTGTGTTCCAGTGTTGTATACTTGGTTCATGTCTCATATATTCAAGAAAGGGTATCATGTTGGAGTTAAAAGTAATCGTGAATGGGCTCAGAGTATAGCTAGCTTTACTGGGGACACAATTTTATGGTATCATAGAGAATAAAGGGTGGATGAAGTAATATTTCAATGCAGAGATTTTCCAAATGTACCTCTTACGGGAACTAAATGATGTATTAATTACAATATGACGGCAGCTTCGAGACAACTTGTCTACCCTATGTTGGAGAAATTAGATGATAAGTTGTTGGAAGCTTTTGTTTTGCTCAATACGAGTATAGTAGACCCACCAATGTTGCGAAGGATAAGTCGAGCTTGGGAAATGATAATTAGAAAAGGAAGAGTACTCGAATGCAGATGTTGCAGCACAAAAGAACCTTATCAACAATGGGTAAAGAAAAGAGTCCAAGAAATCAAGCTGCCTTTCCACAGTACACCCTCGAATGATCAGGAAATACCTGAACCTACCTTTGTTACCAATGAAGAAATAGAAGAACTCAAAGCATCATTCTTAAAATTTGAAGAGCAGAAAAAAGAGTTACAAGCAAAGTTAGAAAAAGTCTCACAAGAGAACGAGAACTTACGATCAAAAAACTGTAAGAGTAAGTTCATTCAGATAAACAACAAGATGTTGAGAATTGAAAAGAAAAATAAACTTGACATACAAGATTTTTTGTGAGGTGCAAATTGTGACACCCTAAACCCTAATAACATTTATAATAATGTATACTAATTTATTTGAAGAAAACTTGCAGCGGATAAAGAAAAACTGTTAAAGAGAATAAAAACATTAATATCTAATTTAGGATATCACCTTTCTCTAAATACACATGTAACAATTCAACTTTGTTCCTCAATTAAAATAGAACAATATCAATGAACTTGATTTAACTAGAATTTCTTGATTTAATTCCCAAGACTTACTCGTACTAAGTTTTCATATAAAAAGCCATTCGTAATAACATAAGTAAAATACACATTACAACTCTTAATTCCCGGTATCACCTACCAGAGCGGGGTTTCTCCTAAACTTGAACTTCGAGACTCATTAACCTGTAATAACTGCGATTTCACAAACGCAAGGTCAAGCTAGTCAAACACAAACAACGAAGGAGGTGAGTTTTGAAATCATGTTGATAGTATAATATAAATAAGAGGAACACGCAATTAATCACC
Organism: Cicer arietinum; assembly: GCF_000331145.2. Classification (NCBI taxonomy): domain Eukaryota; kingdom Viridiplantae; phylum Streptophyta; class Magnoliopsida; order Fabales; family Fabaceae; genus Cicer; species Cicer arietinum. Next base: position 56,599,051 of record NC_021165.2, on the reverse strand, counting down.
AATAAACCGTATCATTACACAAATATTCTTCAAGGAAAAACATCACATTATATATTTAAAATCAAAGAAAATCAATATACTTCACTGTAACATCAAATCATCGCATAAATTATTATCACACATAATACATATTAATCACAACAAAACAATCACAAGAAAATGCAATGCTATGCATGAGCTTAGACTCTACTTCACAATGTGGTACATTATAAATCTGAAGTACTTGGTTAGGAGACTTGATACTATGCCACCATCTTGGTGGACAGACAATTCAAATTGGCCCCGTCCTCATAGATCCCCTTAATTCAACCCGAGACATATATACGCGACAGTCGAGGTAAACGTGTGTTGCATGGTAGCTCCCAACATTTGGAGTGCTACCTCCAAGTCACCTAGGAATTCCCCACCCGAATACCTCCAAGGTCTAACAATTTTGCCTTAAGGCTCAATAGTAGACCGCCACGATCAGACTCATTCAGTTGTACTTCCCCGGAATCACTAGGCTTGTCAGGCCCTACCTATATGATGGCAAAGTAATATTCACTTCACAAATTCTCAATATTTATTTTCTCCCCTTGTTGGCCTATGATACTCCATTAAGACCGTCATCTCAAACACAAATTGAAATCAAAATTATTTCACCAACTATGGGGTTACTTCAATATTCTCATCACAAATTCACAATATCACTATCATTAATCATATCTCATCACATAAACTCATCACAATTTTATAGAATCACTATCATCAATCAAACATCATCATTATCATCACATAAACTTATCACAAATTTATATCATAAATCACACATCATCATCAAATAAACTTACATTATACACTGCATTCACATAAACTCATTTAATCAAACATATGCACCAAAATCATTTGAAATCAAATATCACAATGATATCAAATATCACAGTAATATCAAATATCACAATAATGTTAAATAGCACAATAATATCAAATATCACATATTTAACGAAATTAAATCAATCAACACCTTATAAATATTTCTATTCCAAATTTTAATCTCACAATTTTCATTTTGCATATTAACTAATTTATCACTCAAAGGGCTACTACCGTACGTAGCGAGCCTCAGATGAATCGTTGGGAAATACGGTTTTCTCGTTCATCTCACAATATATTATACTCATGAATTCAAACGCTCTCTCACCCCTTACCTTATTTAGACGCTTTCTCAAACACATAATTCAATGTAAATTTTCAACAACAATTGTAGATCAACAATGTACAGCGAGCGAATCCAAATAAACGACGAGTTCACAAAATTGTTGAGACTTGACTGATAAATTATTCGACTCGTTAGAGCGCCGGAAGGGTTCGACGCCAACTTCACCGAAAAATACAAATGCGTAGTGCTTCTTGAAGCTTTTGACGAGAGGAATCCAAAAACGATACCAATTTTTTGAGACGACAAATGTGGTGATCAGAATCGGCCAAAAACAGCTCGCTCAAGGAAAGAAATGCAGCTGTTTTTGATTAAACGGAGTCACGATCAATAAAATTGATGCCAAAAATGGATTTAGTGGCCGATTTTGTGTGGGATAGAGATTGGGATCGTTTGAAAATAGCAAGGAATTGATGGGACACATTTGAGAGGAAGACGATGTTGATGTGTGTTCTTTGCGGCTGCTGCGTTCTGTTTATTTTTTGTCCTTTTTGCTTTTAGTTGCAAATTGAGGGGTGTAGATGGCAGATGTAGAAGTGCAGGAGTTAAACAGTCTGTAAGGTTCAACACGGAGGAGTCCAGTTTGAGGCAGAAATGGGGGTGTAATGAACCAGCCCAATTTAATGTGCAGATGTAGAAAACAATGGGTGTAAATAGTCGTCTGATCCAAAAATTCATTTTTTAGTATTTCTAAAAGTCCTTAGTAAATAATTTATTTTACTAATCCACGCTAAAAACTTTTTCTCCAAAACAATCATTTTAGCATACTATTATTTTTCTTTAACATAGATAAATCTAATTTTAACCAAAACTCTCATATTCAAAATAATAACTATAAGTATTACTATAACATTTTTCAAAATGATCACATAAAAATACATCATCATACCATAATAATTGTATGAAAATAAAGAAACTCAATAGCAATATTACTAATACTTAAAAATAATTATTCGTAAAATAAATAATTGAAATAGGATATATTTATAAAAAAATTAAATATAATTATGTGCATACTTAACATTAGTCAAACATACGAGAAATTATCACATTAACTACGAACACACATATAGACGTAGAATCATCTAATATCTTATACTTTAAAATACGTACACTAAAATACTATTATTTATAGAAAAATATATAAAATATATAAAATAATAAAATAAAATATTTATTATTTATATCACTTATTTAGTAGAATTTATACAAAATTAGCGTATCATAGAAAGCTCCCATATAACAAAAGTTAGTCACAAGATTTATCCACATGTATTCTAAAATAGTTTTAAAACCAAATTAATTATCTAAAATCCTATTTCATTATGAAAATATTTATTATAAAATTTGCGGTGTTACACAAATGAAGAGATAGATGTACGAAAGAAAGAAAAGAATGAAGCTATTGAAGAAACCTATATGTGAAAGTAATTATGGACAAAATCAGCAAGCTCTGAGAGGAACATAAAAAAGGAGTTTGAAGATTTAAAGAAGAAACTTAAAGAGATGGTAGCCGAGTACGAGAGTCAAATAAAAAATGAGAGGCAACACAAAAAAGAAAATTGAAGAATTACTCTCAAAACACCAAGATGCCCTAAGAACTAAAATGGAGACTCCTAGTGTGTTGAAGAATTAAATTGATTACCAAGAAAAGATCTATAACGACTTAAATGATGAAACCATATATTGGGTGGATCGTTTTATGATGTTGTTGGGTTAGTTGAAGAATCATGAGATCTATAAAGAGTTGAAAGATGAAGGCAATCATTGGAAAGATTGTTTTTCAAAATTGGCAATGTTAGTTAATCAAACAATCATAAAAGTCTACATGTTCATTGAATATTGCAAACATTTGGTAGAAGAATTGGAGGAGAAGATTGGTTGTCCTATTAAAATAGAAGATTGAAATCCCATAGTCAATATAGTTTTTAATTTAAATGTGATGTACTTTTTTTTCTCATCAATGAAGGATTTCTTGTTTTGATTTTCGATCCCCATATTTTCTTCACTAATAATTCGTTTTTTTTAGTTACATAAGGCTTATGATTCCCCAACATCCAACTAACATAATTAACTAGTTGATTTCATCTTCATTCCATTCATACTTAATGCATCCTCATAGAAATTTTATTTAAAAAACAAAAAAGAAAAAATCAGTTAAGCTGTTTCCCCGACACCCTTATCGGACTCGCACAAACTCCAAGTGTAACACCGTAAATTTTATGGATAATTTTCGTTATATAGGTGATTTCTATGATGTTAGTTAAGTATGATTTTAAATAATTAATTTAATGTTAAAATTATTTTAGAATATATGATGATAAATTTTCTGACTAATTTTCGTTATATAGGTGATTTCTATGATGTGCTAGTTTTATAAATACTAGATTAGATGAGCAATATAAATAATAAATATTATATTTTATTATTCGATATATTTTTTAAAAAATAATAGTATTTTAGTGTAATATATATTTTAAAGAAAATGATTTTATGCAATTTTACGTGTATATACGTGGACCCAATTAATATAATACTTTTATGTGCGCTTGACTAATGTTAAGTATGCACGTAGTTATATTTCAATTATTTATAAATATTTTCTATTTTTGGTTATTTTTTGATAAATAATTATCTTGAGATAGAATTGATATTGTGTTTGATTTCGTTCATTTTTATATACTTGTTATGACATTGTGATTATATATATATTTATTATGGTTTAGTAATTAATATAAAATATTGATGTTATATTTATTTATTTTATAATTTTGATTATTTTCTAATATGCTGGTATTATTATAATATCAATATTTTGAGAAATAAGTAAAATTGTAGATATTATTTTGAATGTGAGAGTCTCGATTATTAGTAATATGTTTTTTTATATTGATTATTTTAATTACTCTAATTTATAAAATATTAGTAATGTTTGAAAAAAACTGTGTTTGGAAGAATATTAAAAAGGAGATTAAATAATTATTAATTTTACTTTAGCAAAATAAAAATAATAATAGTAAAAGAAAAACATAAATAAAGGGACCAATGAGTTTGACTCATGTGTGAACCCTAATTGTTAATAAAATAAAACAAACAAAAAAGTGAGGGGAGTTGGAAGGGCAACCGTAAAACCAAAGAGAAACACAACAACAACCTATAATTTGACACCGATGATCGATAATTGTTCCGAAAAAGTTTATCCGTTCTCATCCAAATTTCAGTATGTCGTTTTATTTATTTAGGTAGTCAAATAAACGTACTTCCTCAGATTTTTAACCATCCAAATTTCTCTCTAAAATACCCGACTTCTCCATTTATAAAATTCCTTAGTTTGAACGGTTCTTCTTCACCGTAAGTCCGATTTGAGTGAAATCAACGCCAAAACGATCGTGTGAAAAATTGCTATTTTATCCAATGATTTGTTTTCTGGTTTATGGTAAGTTTCCTTGACCGAATTTCGAAATGAATTCTGAGTGTCTTTTCATAATCTATTTTTGACGTTTACCCATAAATTGTCGAGTTAGATCGATTGAAGGACAAAGAGTAAAAAAAAAAAAAAAAAAAAGGTTGTTTGCTTGTGGAATCATATTCGTGTGTGAAAGCGTCCAAATAAGGTAAGGGGTGAGAGAGCGTTTGAATTCATGAGTATAATATAATTTGAGATGAACGGAAAAATCATATTTCCCAACGATTAATTTGGGGCTCGCTACGTACGGAAGTAGCCCTGTGAGTGATAAACTGATTAATGTAAAAATATGAAAATTGTGAGATTAAAATATAGAATAGAAATATTTATAAGGTGTTTATTGATTTAACTTCGTTAAATATGTGGTATTTATATTATTGTGATGTTTGATTTACTTTTATTAAATGTGTGATATTTGATATTATTGTGATATTAGATGTTGAATGAATTTTATATATATGTTTGATTAGACATGTTTATGTGATGTGATAATAAAAATCGAATTCATTTCGATACGTTTATGTGATTATGATGATGTATAATTAATAATAACGATGTTATAAATTTGTGACAAATCTATATGATGATGTATGATTGATGATAGCGATGTTATAAATTTGTGATGAGTTTATGTGATGAGATATGATTAATGATATTGATGTTGTGAATTTGTGATGAGAATATTGAAGTAACCCGATAGTTGGTGAAATAATTGTGATTCCAATTTATGTTTGAGATGATGGTCTTAATGGAGTATCATAGGTCAACAAGGGTAGAAAATAAATATTGAGAAATTGTGAAGTGAAGATTATTTTGTCATCATATAAGTAGGGCCTGACAAGCCTAGTGATTCCAGGGAAATACAACTGAATGAGGCTGATCGTGGCGGTCTTCTGCTGAGCCTTAAGGCAAGATTGTTAGACCTTGGAGGTATTCGGGCGGGGAATTCCTATGTGACTTGGAGGTAGCACTCTAAATGTCGGGAGCTACCACGTAACACACATTTACCTCGACTGTCACATATATGTGTCTCGAGTTGAGTTGAGGGGATCTATGAGGAAAGGGCCAATTTGAATTGTCCGTCCACCGGGATGGTGGCATAGTATCAAGCCTCCTAACCAAGTATTTCATAGTTAGAATGGTACCACATTGTGAAGTAGAGTTTAAGCTCCTGCATAGAATTGCATTTTGTTGTGATTGTTTTGTTGTGATTAATATGTATCGTGTGTGGTGATAATTTCTCTTAGACGATTTGATGTTATAGTGAAATTTGTTGATTTTCCTTTAGTGATTGACTTTTTAATGTGATATTTTCTTGATGGAATGTTTGTGTAATGATACGGTTCTATTATGATTGTTTGCATGTTCTTCTTACTTGTATTATACTATCATCATGATTTCGAAACTCACCTCCTTCGTTGTTTGTGTTCGACTAACTTGGCCCTACGTTTGCGAAATCACAATCACTACAGGTTAATGAGTCTTGAAGTTCAAGTTTGGGAGGAACCTCGCTCTGATAGGTGATACCGGGAATAAGAGTTTTAGTTTGTGTTTTACTTATTTAATTTGAAAAGAATTTTTGTATGAAAATCTTAGAAGTACTAGTAAATTTTTAATATTAAATCAAGTAATTATACTTAAATCAAGCTTATCGAGATTGCACTATTTTAATGGAGAAAATAAGTTTAAAATGTTCTTTTATTGTTTAGAAACGTGATACCCGAATTAAAAATAAAAGTTTTTATTTTCTTGGAATAGATTTTTATTTATCCGCTGCAATTTTTTTTTAGGAATATGATATAATTTATTATATATATTATTTTGGGGTTTAGGGTGTCACACCAAGATCATGGAAGAACTTGAGCAACACCAAGAAGTGATGAGAGCGGATGTTAACCAATTGAATGACAAGGTTTATCAAATCCTAGAAGCTATACAAGTTTTGTTAAGGAAGGAGAATACTGATGGGAATCCTCCAACTGCAAATGTAGAACAACAACCACTCCTTCTCACCCACCAGGCTTTACCCCGACTATCCAACAATTTCGTACAACAACAATGCAATTTCCTATATATGGTCTCCCACCTGGTTATACTCCACATTTAGTCATTAACCCCACGGACAAAAACCTAAACCAATCACAAACCTCATCTCCTTTGGGCTACGTGCCACCCCAAAACACTATACCCTCATAAAATATTCCATATAATGCATCCCAAAGTACCCCATTTTGATGCTAACGAGAATTGGCACCAACCTCACGTTGAGGGTGATACACAATCGAAAGAGAAATTCCATGTTTTAGAAGAGCGAATAAAAGCAATTGAGGGGAATAATGTCTATGGTCTCGACGCTTTTGATATGTGTTTTGTTCCCGATGTGACTATCCCTCCAAAATTCAAGGTTCCTGAGTTTGAAAAATACAAAGGCGCCACATGTCCTAAAAATCATCTGACTATGTATTGCAGAAAAATGGTTTCTCATACTCATAACGACAAACTTCTCATTCATTTTTTCCAAGACAGTTTGAGTGGGGAATCGTTAAGTTTGTATATGCATCTCGACCGAAATCGAATTTGTTTTTGGAAAGACTTAGTTGATGCCTTTTTGAAACAATACAAGTACAACATTGACATGGCCCCTGATAGGATGCAAAACTTTCAAAGAATACACGCAACGATGGAGAGAAGTGGCATCACAAGTAGAACATCCTTTATCTAAAAGAGAAATGGTTGGTATACTTATGGATACTCTTCAATCGTCTTTTTATGATAAGATGATTGAGAGTATGTCATCAAACTTTTATGACCTGGTTATGATAAGAGAAAGGATAGAAAATGGGATGAGGAGTGGCTAGATCGTATGTCCAACAAGTGGCGTGAAATAACCTTAGACGACATTCACAAAAAAGAAAAAAAGGGGATGCTATTGCTGTAATGGTAAACCCTAGAGTCTCCTATTTTCCATCCATCCATTCTTATCGACCTCAAAATTTTTGTTGGACTTTAGTCTTCTTAATCCTAATTTTGACATAATTAACAAACATACAATGTTCATACATCATATGATAAATCTAACATTTTAACTGAGCAAGATTTCAGGAACAACAACTCAACCCTACACACTTGAGACAAATTTCTTGGAACTCAAGAAATCAACAAAAGTTGAAAATCTACTGAATAAATCGATTGGGAAATCGATTTCGTAAAAGGGTTGTAAGGAAACATATTGTTTGTGATTATACAATCGATTAGGCCATCGACTGGCACAATCAGAAACAAAAATTGTGCAAGTCAGTGGCAACCTGATATGCATGCTAATCGATTGGCAAATCGATTGTGCACATCACAAAGTAAAAACTGATTGAAACAAATCGATTGGGAAAGTCACAGGGACAATCTGTGACAAACACAATCGATTGGACAATCTATTGTGTGAATTTCAATCATGTTAAGTTTGGTATCAATCGATTGGGAAATCGATTGAACTAAACAACTGGTAAGAACTTTTCATAAAAATACTACCAAATCGATTGGCACTCCGATTAACATGAAATTAGCTAAGTTCATGTTTTAAACACAATCGATTGGCAAATCGATTGACACAAATATTTGAAATTACAGGGAACTCTCAGTTTGTGGCCAAATCGATTATGTGTATTTGTGAATCGATCATGTGACTTAGTAAATCGATTAAGTAATCGATTGGTGTGACTTTATTATTGGAACAAAACACCTGACATCGATTATGCAATCGATTCATATAAGTCTGCACATAATTTACTGAAAAGTGTTTTTAAGAATCGATTTTGGGAAATCGATTAGTTTATGTAGTTTCAAGATTCAAGAAAAACAAGACTCGCGATAATCGATTGGCAAATCGATTAAGCCCGTTTTATAAC
>NC_021165.2:56589821-56590147 GCF_000331145.2 Cicer arietinum | reverse complement strand
TTGTGTGAGTCTGTCGAGTGACTGCAAGGATCAAGGGGTTAAGCAATAGGAAAGAGATTGAGTTAGATAGATAGGTTTCGAGGAAACTGGACAATCTGTAAACAAGTCTCAATTCTTTCTATTGGAGAAAAAAGCTGAAATCCAGTTGGATTGTCAGGACTGGATGTAGGTTGTCTTATTGACAACTGAACCAGGATAAACCTTGGTGCATTCTATCCCTTATCCTTTTACTTTTAATTGTTAATCTTGTATGCCGCATTATAATTCCGCTGTGTATGAATCTGAATAAATCTTGCATCGTATGATTGTATGTTCGATCTTAATTG
>NC_021165.2:56587649-56589321 GCF_000331145.2 Cicer arietinum | reverse complement strand
TTGTAGAGTCTGAACCATTAGAACAACCTGTAGCTATCCCTCCAACTAGAACTGACTGTGTAGAACCTAGGAGAAGCCTTAGTCAGTTTTGTAACTTTACAGCCTTTGTATCTCAGATTGAACCTAAGAACATTAAGGAAGCCCTGTTAGATAGTGAGTGGATACTTGCTATGCAAGAGGAGTTAAACCAGTTTGAGAGAAACAAGGTGTGGAGTTTAGTACCTAGGCCAGAGGGTAAGCATGTCATAGGAACCAGATGGGTGTTCAGAAACAAGTTGGATGAGAATGGAGTTATAACCAGAAACAAAGCTAGACTAGGAGCCAAGGGTTATAGTCAAGAGGAGGGAATAGATTTTGATGAAACCTATGCCCCTGTAGCTAGGTTAGAAGCCATTAGAATCCTTCTTGCTTATGCTTGTATAATGGACTTTAATCTTTATCAAATGGATGTGAAAAGTGCCTTTCTCAATGGTGACCTTCAAGAGGAAGTTTTTGTTAGCCAAACACCTGGTTTTGAAAATCCTGATTTTCCTAATCATGTGTATAAGCTCTCAAAGGCCCTCTATGGGTTAAAACAAGCTCCAAGAGCTTGGTATGAGAAGCTCAGCAATTTCCTTATTCAACAAAACTTTTTAAGAGGAAATGTTGACAAGACCCTTTTCACAAAAACTACTGGAAATGATATCTTGCTTGTCCAAGTATATTTTGATGACATAATATTTGGATCTACAAACAATAAGTTGTGTAAAGATTTTGAAAACTTAATGAAAGGTAAATTTGAAATGTCAATGATGGGTGAACTATCTTATTTCTTGGGATTTCAAATTAACCAAAGCAAGCAAGGCATTTTCATTAGTCAAACTAAATACTGTAATGATTTGAGAAAGAAATTTAGTTTTGAAAACCTTAAGCCCATTGATACTCCCATGAGTCAAGGAAATTACTTAGACAGAGATGAGAAAGGTAAACCTGTAGATGTTACTAGGTTTCGGGGTATGATAGGATCTTTGCTCTATCTTACAGCAAGCAGGCCAGACATCATGTTCAGTAAGCAGGACAGACATCATGTTCAGTCTTTGTATGTGTGCAAGGTACCAATCAAATCCAAAGGAATCTCACCTCAGTGCAGTTAAGAGAATTTTCAGATACTTGGTAGGAACTAAGAGTCTTGGATTGTGGTATCCGAAGGGATCAACCTGTACCTTAGTTGGTTACTCAGATTCAGACTTTGCCGGATGCAAACTCGACAGAAAAAGTACCTCAGGAACTTGTCATTTACTTGGAAACTCTCTTGTGTCATGGTTTAGCAAGAAACAGACTAGCATTGCTCTATCAACTGCTGAAGTTGAATACATTGCAGCTGGAGCTGTTGTGCTCAGATTCTTTGGATGAAACAACACTTATTGGATTTCGGTGTTGACTTGGGAACAGTACCTATTATGTGTGATAACACAAGTGCAATAAGTATTACTTAGAATCCAGTGATGCACTCCAAGACCAAGCACATTGAAGTAAGACATCATTTTATAAGGGATCACTTTCAAAATGGAATCATTAAGCTTGAGTATGTTAACACAGCTGAACAGCTGGCTGACATCTTCACCAAAGCTTTACCAAGAGAAAGTTTCCTGCATATAAGGATGAAACTAGGGATCATTGATCCTAGTGAGGT
>NC_021165.2:56586254-56587398 GCF_000331145.2 Cicer arietinum | reverse complement strand
ATTTGGGAATCGATTTACAATATGACCGTTGTGACTCTCCTTTACTAGCCGTTGAATGCAATAATTACTAAATCGATTGACATTACCAAGCAACGGTAACATAATCGATTGGGCAATCGATTTACACATTTAAGGGTTTAAATAGGAACAGTTATCAATCGATTTCTTCACTTCATTTCTCCAGATTTCACAAATTTTTTTCTGCTTCATCTCTCTGTTTCTGGAATCGCTCTCTGTTACTATCTACATTAAAACTACTTCAACTTACAATTATGGCACGAGTTAAGCAAACACAAGTAAGAACTCCGTCACCATCATCTTCATCAAGTGGGAGAACCCCCTCACCACCACCTACTTTAACCAAAAGGGTTCCCATTCCAACTCATAAGATTCTTGCCAAGGACAAAGGCAAGGCACCTGCTGTTAATCAAGAGAAATTCAAAAAGAGAAAAGAGCCACCCACTGAGAAGCTTTTGGCTGATGCCATGAAAGAAATTTCTCAGAAGAAGAAGAAACCAGTTTCTTCACCCCCACCTAAGAAAGCTCCTGCATCTAAGGAAAAAGATGTAGAACCTACCATTCCATCAGACTTTCTTAAGAGAAAAATCCATGAGGCAAGGACTTTGGATTTGGCATATTTTGATGCAAACGGTTTTACTTTCCAAAACCATCTGAGGTTTCACGGTCTTGAGGGCTTTCTCTCCTCAACTCTTGATAGTTATCCAAGATTAATAAGGGAATTTTACTCAACGTTCAAGCTGACTGAAGACGGCTTCAAGGCTCAGGTTAAAGGGAAAAGGATTTCTATGTCCTTTGAAGATTTTTCTATTTTATCAGGATTACCATTTCATGGAACTTCAATAGATGGCAGTTCTCAGGCTGATACTATGACGAAGGATGGGAAGAATCGTTTGACAGGCATACTGTTGTTAAGGACCTGATGATTGATGGCTTTGTTGAAACCATTTCACTGCCTATCGGTCAAATGAAGGTCCAACATCGAATGCTGATGTATACTCTGACCCGGATGCTTGTGCCACGATCCGGTAACCATGCAGTAGTCCAGAAGTTGGATATACTACTGTTATGGGGATTGTCCAAGGAGCTCAGGATGAGCTGGGCATGGATTGTGCTAAGGCACATG
>NC_021165.2:56534814-56585129 GCF_000331145.2 Cicer arietinum | reverse complement strand
TCGATTGCTTAAATAATATTTCAAAAGTAACATGACCTGTGACAAACACAATCGATTGGACAATCTATTGTGTGAATTTCAATCATGTTAAGTTTGGTATCAATCGATTGGGAAATCGATTGAACTAAACAACTGGTAAGAACTTTTCATAAAAATACTACCAAATCGATTGGCACTCCGATTAACATGAAATTAGCTAAGTTCCTGTTTTAAACACAATCGATTGGCAAATCGATTGACACAAATATTTGAAATCACAGGGAACTCTCAGTTTGTGGCCAAATCGATTATGTGTATTTGTGAATCGATTATGTGACTTAGTAAATCGATTAAGTAATCGATTGGTGTGACTTTATTATTGGAATAAAACACCTGACATCGATTATGCAATCGATTCATATAAGTCTGCACATAATTTACTGAAAAGTATTTTTAAAAGAATCGATTGGAAAATCGATTGGTTTGTATAGTTTCAAGATTCAAGAAAAACAAGACTTGCGATAATCGATTGGCAAATCGATTAAGCCCGTTTTATAACTTTAATGAATCGATTGGTAAATCGATTTATTAGTTGTTTTTCAGAAACTATATAAACAGTTTTCTATCATTTTCTCAAAATAACTTTTTAACACTTGAATATACTTCAGAACACTGAAGAACTCTTAAGAACATTTTGATGACATTCTGATATTGCTTTTTCAGATCAAGACCAAAAGATTATCCATAATCATTGAGAGAGCTGAAAAAGAATTCTTGAGAGAAAAAGACAATGTTCTCATAAACACTCATTGAACAACCAGATTCTTGTGAGATACATTGATCAAGATTGAAGACAAAATTTTTACTTCTTTTATTTTGTTTGTAACAAATACTTTGTAAAGAAACAACTGTGAAAAATCCAGCTAGAAACCGGTGGCGATCTTCTTGGGTGAGAGGCCTCATCAAGAAGGAGCTGAACTTGATCTTGTGTGAGTCTGCCGAGTGACTGCAAGGATCAAGGGGTTAAGCAATAGGAAAGAGATGATCAAGATTGAAGACAAACTTTTTACTTCTTTTATTTTGTTTGTAACAAATACTCTGTAAAGAAACGACTGTGAAAAATCCAGCTAGAAACTGGTGGCGATCTTCTTGGGTGAGAGGCCTCATCAAGAAGGAGCTGAACTTGATCTTGTGTGAGTCTGCCGAGTGACTGCAAGGATCAAGGGGTTAAGCAATAGGAAAGAGATTGAGTTAGATAGATAGGTTTCGAGGAAACTGGACAATCTGTAAAAAAGTCTCAATTCTTTCTAATGAAGAAAAAGCTGAAATACAGTTGGATTGTCAGGACTGGATGTAGGTTGTCTTATTGACAACTGAACCAGGATAAACCTTGGTGCATTCTATCCCTTATCCTTTTACTTTTAATTGTTAATCTTGTATGCCGCATTATAATTCCGCTGTGTATGAATCTGAATAAATCTTGCATCGTATGATTGTATGTTCGATCTTAATTGTATGCTAGACGTATTCGATTTTCTATATTGCTTTAATTTGTTAAAGACTGATATATTCTGTAATTACGAGGTCATAAGAATCAACAATTTTTAGCCCCTGATACCTCAAACTCCTTACATTCCTTATCCGTATGTGACTGCAACCTCACAAGCTTCATACTCTCAATATCACCCTTCAAAACCACCTTTTTATCAACCACATCTGGTCCAGCCACCACCTATCGCATTTACCCAACAAAACCAATGGAACCAAAATCCAAACTCGAATCAATGCAAACCACCAGTCAATTGAGAAAAGAAGATAACCCATTTTGATCCAATTCCCATGACATACAACCAATTGTTGCATCTCCTACTCCAGAATTCAATGGTAGTCCTGAGCTAATTAATGCAAAATGGCTTACTTTCAAGGAAGATGGTCCCAACGTAGGGAGTAATCCCTTACCGAGCCACTGGGATACATTTGTCAATGTCATTGAAGATGAGATAGACCAATGTGCAAAAGATGATCATGTGTTGACCTTGAAGTCATATATGAAAAATAGTAGATCTTTGCAAAGACCATTGGAAATCCTCTATAGAAAAGAAAATCTTAAGCCAACTCCTAGCAGACCAAATGCGATAAATGTCCAAACACCGACCCCTTTTCCTTACGAAAATACCAAGGCGGTGCCATGGAATTATGAAGTTACCTCCCAATTGGCCAATCATCAATCAAGTGATAGCTGTGAATCTAAAGGAACTGATGTCACCAACATTTTAGGGATTGGTGGGATGAGTCATAATGGTCGAGTATATGCCCCCCGGACAACCTAAGGAAAAGGAAGGCCATGGAGGAAAATGGAAAGAAGTTACGAATCATGCTATAAAAGGACCAGAGACTTGCAAAAAGACAATGCTTGAAGAATAAGCTAACAAATTTTTGAAGTTTATCAAGCAAAGTGAGTATAAGGTGCTAGATCAACTAAATCAAACATTTTCCAATATATTTGTTCTTTCTTTGTTATTAAACTCTGAAGCACATAGAAGGGCATTAATGAAAGTTTTAAACGAGACCCATGTTACTCAGGATATCACTGTGGACCAGTTTGATGGTGTTGTCGGTAACATCACCGCTAATAAATGTTTGAGTTTTAGCAATGGCGAATTACCAGCTGAAAGGACAAGGCATAATAAAGCACTACACATCTCTGTGAGGTGCCATGATCATATGCTTGCACGAGTGCTAGTTGATAATGGTTCATTGTTAAATGTCATGTCGAAATCAACACTGTCAAAACTATTTGTTGATGGAGCTTGTTCGAAGCCGAGTGCTATGGTGGTGAAAGCGTTTGATGGATCCAAAAGACAAGTTGTTGCTGAGATTGACATGCCGATTCAAATCGGACCCTATAACTTTGGAATAACCTTCCAAGTGATGGATATTAAGTCGGCGTACAGTTGCCTTTTAGGGAGACCGTTGATTCACGCTGCTGCAGCAGTGACATCCACTCTTCATCAAAAGCTAAAGTTTATAATGGACAATAAGCTGGCGATATATCTGGGGAATAAGATATGATAGTGAGTCATTTATCTTCTACGAATACATTGAAGACACGAATGAAGCCATAAAGACTTCCTTTCAAGCATTAGGAATCAACAATGTTGTCTTCATGGGTGAAAGATATCCCTTCAAAGAACCAAAGTTGTCTACCACATCATTAAAGTCTACCAAAATCGATGTTGGAAAGAGGAGTTTTTGGTAAATTGAGAAAATTGTTAGATATACCTGAAAAGAACGATAGATACGGGTTAAGATATGTACCTACTAAAGCTGACAAAGCAAATGTTATGAAGGAAAAAGTGGAAAACAGGATAGCTCGTTTGGAAAATCAGACACTGAATTCATAGAAGATTCTGATTTGTGACATTCACCAAACCTTTCAAAGCGCCAGAATAATATATGTTGATCAGGTGGTTGTTGCAGAAGAGGATCATGTTGATGATGATACCCTCAAATTGGTGTACCCTTGTCCTCTAAACACTAGTCTCAACAATTGGAAGATCATTGAGTTTCCCGTGTTTGTTAATTCATGCTCAAAGTAATTATGTATTTTTAACTCCTTTTGCTCTCCCCAAGGCTATAAGGATAACTAATTATGGCGCATGTATTTCAATTCCGTACTTATTATCAATAAATGCATTTTTGAATTTTCCAACGGTTTTCGTTTTTCTCTTTCTTTTTTTAGCAATCTTTATTCATATTGGCTTTTTCCTTTTCTTCTTAAATTAAACAATCCAGAGATGAAAATGAACATGTTGACAATAACAGCGCTATAACCCCTTCTTATAATTTTTAACTCCCAATTAATCATGCTGATGAGGATTGTGAAGACGATTGTGAGCCTCCCCCAAAACTAGAAGGTATAATGGCACATGAAGCTAAGATAATTCAGCCGTATCAAGAACCTTTTGAGGTGATCAATTTAGGGACTGAATGTGATAAGAAAGAAATTAAAATTGGTATGTCTATGAAAGAAAGTGAATGAGAAAAGTTGGCTAAACTTTTATTTGACTATGTGGACGTCTTTGCATGGTCATATTAGGATATTCCTGGGCTAGATACTAACATAGTTGAACACAAGCGACCACCCAAGTATGAATGTGCTCCAATTAAACAAAAACTAAGGAGGATGAAGCCTGATATGTCACTTAAAATTAGAGAAGAGGTCAAGAAGCAATTTGATTTTGGTTTCTTAGCAGTGGCAAAATACCCTCAATGGATGGCTAATATTGTCCCAGTTCCAAAGAAAGATGGAAAGGTTCAAATGTGTGTTGGTTATCGGGATTTAAATAAAGCTAGTCCTAAAGACAATTTTCCTTTGCCTCATATTGATGTCCTAGTAGATAGTACTGCTCGATATTCTCTTTTCTCCTTCATGGATGGTTTCTCAGGGTATAATCAAATCAAGATGGCTCTCGAAAATATGGAGAAAACTAAATTCATCACACAATGAGGGACTTTCTGTTATAAATTGATGCCATTTGGATTGAAGAATGTTGGGGAAACCTATCAAAGAGCAATGGTAACTTTGTTTCATGACATGATGCACAAGGAAATAGAGGTTTACATGGACGATATGATTGCAAAATTTCGGACTGAAGAAGATCATGTTGTTAACCTTCAAAAGTTGTTTGTGCGACTAAGGAAGTTCAAACTCCGTTTAAACTCTGCTAAATGCATTTTTGGTGTAAGATCGGGCTCCACGCACTGAAAAAGAAGTTTGTGGCTTTTTGAGTAGATTGAACTACATTGCCAGGTTCATATCACATCTAACTACTACATGCGAGCCAATTTTCAAGTTGTTGCACAAAGACCAAATGGTTGAATGGAATGAGAATTGTCAAAAAGCTTTTTAAAGGATTAGACAATACTTGTCAAAACCTCCAAACTAAGTGCCTCCAGATCCTGGAAAACCACTTATTATGTATTTAAGAGCACTTGACAAGTCAGTGGGTTGTGTACTAGGGCAACATGACGAATCTGGTAAGAAAGAACATGCTATTTATTATTTGAGCAAAACGTTCACCAGTTGTGAAACAAGGTATTCGCTGCTTGAACGAACATGTTGCACATTAGCATGGGTTGCTCGTCGGTTGAGGCAATACATGTTATGTCATACAACTTGGTTGGTGTCTAAAATGAACCCAATTAAATATATCTTTGAGAAACCTGCTCTTATTGGAAGGATTGCCTGTTGGCAGATGTTGTTATCAAAATACGATTTGGTATACGTTACACGAAAAGCTATCAAAGGAAGCACCAAAACAGAGTATTTAGCCCAACAACCTATAGAAGATTATCAATCAATGCAGTTTGAATTCCCCGATGAAGGCATCATGACTTTATTTGAAGAGATTGAATCACTTGATAAAGAAAAATGGGATTGGGACCATTTTGATTTCCCCAGAGAACCAGTTCACTTCATTCACTGCTAGGTTGTGTTTTGATTGCACACACAATATTGCAGAATATAAAGCATGTGTTGTGGGCATTAAAGCAGCTCTTGAATCAAAGGTAAAAGTTCTTGAGGTATATGTAGACTCATTGTTGGTCATCTATTAGACGAAAGGAGAGTGGGAAACACGAGATTTCAAATTGATTTCGTATCATACCCATATCAAAGAACTGACATAACACTTCGAGAAGATCACTTTTCACCATATCCCTCGAGAAGGAAACCAATTGGCTGACACCCTGGCCATATTTTCGTCAATGTTCAAAATAAGCATCGATCAGGACGTGCTAGTTATAAAAATTCAACAAAGGGATAAGCCTGCATATTGCTTATCAATAGAAGAAGAGTTTGACGACAAGCCATGATTTTATGATATCAAATCATATGTTAAGAATAAAGAATATCCATTGGGTATTTTAGAGAACGACGAGAGGGTTTTAAGGAGGTTGTCAACGAACTTCTTCTTAAATGGTGATGTGCTTTATAAGAGGAATCATGATATGGTTCTCCTCAGATGTATGGATCAAGCGGAAGCAGAGAAAATCATTCAAGAGGTTCATGAAGGCTCTTTCAGAACTTATGCAAATGGGCACACAATGGCAAGAAAAATCTTAATGGTTGACTACGATTGGTTGACCATTGAGTCCGATTGCTTTAGTTACATAAAGAAATGTCAAATCTATGTTGATAAAGTACATGTACCACCCACGTCTTTGAATATTTTAACATCACCATGGTCGTTTTCAATGTGGAGAATAGATGTTATTGGACTCATCAAGCCTAAGGCTTCAAATGGGCACCGGTTTATCCTAGTAGCTATTGATTATTTCACAAAATGGGTTGAGGCTGCTTTCTATGCCAATGTGACGAGAAGTGTAGTTGTCAGATTCTTCAAAAGAGAATTGATTTATCGATATGACTTGCCAAATAAGATAATCACTGACAATGCGACCAATATGAATAATAAAATGATGAAGGAGTTGTGTGATAGTTTCAAAATTCAGCACCATAATTATTCTCCATATCGTTCAAAAATGAATGAGGTTATAGAAGCAGCAAATAAGAATATCAAGAAGATCATACAAAAGATGGTGGAGACATATAAGGATTGGCATGCAATGCTTCCATTTACATTACATGGCTATAGAACCTCTGTTCGTACCTCAACAGGGGTAACTCCTTTCTCATAGTGTATAAAATGGAAGCGGTATTTTCCATTGAAGCTGAAATTCCCTCGATCAGAGTCTTGATGGAAACAAAACTGGAAGAGACTGAGTGGGTTCAATCATGATTTGACCAATTAAATTTCATAGAAGAAAAAAGAATGATAGCTCTATGCCACAGTCAGCTATATCAAAAAAGACTTAAAAAGGCATACGAGAAAAAAGTTTGTTCTCGAGAGTTTCAAGAAGGGGACTTGGTGTTAAAGAAAATATTGCCCATAAAAAAAGATTCTCGTGGAAAATGGACCCCGAATTACGAAGGACCATATGTTGTGAAAAAAGCTTTCTATGGGGGAGCTCTAATACTCGCAGAAATGGATGAGGAAGACCTTCCACTTTCAGTAAATTCATATGCAGTCAAAAAATATTATGCTTAAAAAAAATAATCGAAAAATGGGCTCGCTAGGTTAAAAACCAGTAAAGGCGACCTAGACAAAAATTAGAGCATCCCGATGGATTCGAAACTTGGAAGAGTTGTCCATGCAAAAGTTAGGGATATAAAAAAATCAAGCGCTTCAAATTGGGTCAATTATTATTCTTGCAAGCTGATTAGTAGGAGTCTTAAATTGTAAGAATGATTAGCGTTTGGTATGCCTCCAACTAAAGCTAAACACATTCGTTCCAACATTGTAACCCCTGTCTCATTTGTTTTATTTTCAATATAACGAATGTACATTCTCCAATATTGTCATTCGATATTGTACGTTACATTCTTTCTAAACTAATCCAGTTTCATGGTTGATTGTTCTAGCATTTTGAAATGTTGTTTTATGATAATAATTGTTAGAATATAAAATATGTGGAAAAATAAAAATATTCTAAATATTTTGACAATTGGAAAACAAATACACGGGAACTCGAAGATTTTTAACATGTATGGGTGCATATAAGAAAAATGAAGAATAATCATTTTAAACAATGGATTTTGTTTTACATTAGAAAAAAAAGGGGGTCCCACGAGACATACTAGAGTCGTCATGCAAAAAATCATTTATATCTTCATTCATCCATTGAATCTTGTGGGCGTAGAAGATAATAAGGATCGGAGAATCAAAGAAATGAACAGTAATTGATCATTAATTCATGACACACATAAATCAAGCATAATTTACTCATACTCACATGATCCATGCCTCTTCATTCACACTTTACCTATACTCAACAACCTTGCATAATGCATAACACACGCATGAATCATTCATACATTATATTTATACTTTATTTATACTCGACAACCATTAATGTTTGCATTGCAAGTATTATGGACCAACTACCTTTGTTTATTTATGTCGATCTATGCATTGGTAACTAATTCGAAGACAATAATTTTCATTTCTATGGATCTACGCATCGGTAAACAATCCAAAGAAGATCACTTTCATTTATTTTGATCTACGCATTGGTAACCAATCCGAAGAAGATCATTTTTTATGGATCTACACATCGGTAAACAATTCAAAGACAATCACTTTTTAAACATTGATAACCAATCCGAATATCATTTTTTAATTCTTTGGATCTACGCATCGGTAAACCATCCAAAGACGATCATTTTCATTTATGTCGATCTACGCATCGGTAACCAATCCGAAGACGATCATTTTTTATTTTCTATGGATCTATGCATCGGTAAACAATTCAAAGACAATCACTTTCATTTATGTCGATCTACATGTCGATAACCAATATCATTTTTTGCTTCTATGGATCTACGCCTCGGTAAACCATCTGAAGACGATCACTTTCATTTATATCGATCTACGTATCGGTAACCAATCCGAAGACGATTATTTTTTATTTTATGTGGATCTATGCATCGGTAAACAATTCGAAGACGATCACTTTCTTTTATGTCGATCTACACATTGGTAACCAATCCGAAGACGATCATTTTTTACTTCTATGGATCTACGCATCGGTAAATCATCCGAAGATGATCACTTTCATTTATGTCGATCTACGCATCGGTAACCAATCTGAAGACGATCATTTTTTATTTTCTATGGATCTATGCATCGGTTAACAATCCAAAAATGATCACTCATGTCGATCTACGCATCAGTAATCAATCCGAAGATGATCATTTTGCATATTTATTTTTTTCATCATTCCCACTTAAACATGCACTCTGATACATGCATTTGTTATTGGACAAAACTTTGGTCCTTATATTTACTTATCTTTTACGTGATAACATTTACTTATCTTTTACGTGATAACATGAGAATGAAAACCATTGTAATTTAGGTTTTCATATTTTTCAAGTAAAATATAATTAAATAGGGGCAGCTGTAGTACCCCAATTTTGTCCAACTTATTAGAAATAATTCAAAAAATAATAATATCCATATTTGTTATAATATATCAAATTTTGTGATTTCTGCCTTCATAATCAATAATACAAAAAAGAAAAATATATATAAAAAAGGAAATAAAAATAATATAGCTAAAAGTAATAAATTAGGCTCATTATGTCTTATCAATTTACAATGTCAAATTAAATTACAATTTTAAAGTTAAATCAAATTACAATAGGCTCATTATGTCTCATCAATTTACAAAGTCAAATCAAATTACGGTTTTAAAACAAAATCAAATTACAATTTTAAAAATTAAACCAAATCAAACTACAATAAAAATTAAGTCAAACCAAATCAAATTAAGCCAGTTGTTCCAGCCTGTTTTGCCTTTGTTTTATTCTCTATTGATGCCCTTGCTCACTGTCAAGCCCATTCTCTATTTTTGCCTTTGTTTTATTCTCTAAAACTCAAACCCATTTTTATCAGAAAACGAAAACGAATAGAGAAAATAAGAAAACTCAAACCTTTGTACTGTCACTGTCGCCGCCAAAACGGCAACCGTGCCCTTTTGGAACGGTTGCACCCTCCTCCTCGTTTTTTTTCTCCTTCTCGAGGCCTCATCTTTGTACCTTTCTATCTCTTCCTCCTTCTTTCTTCTTTTTCTTTCTTTCATTGTTATCTTTTTCTCCAATATTGTTGTTCGCGTTTTCCTTCTTTCTCTACAATACCGTTCACTTTTTTTTTTCTTCTAGAAACAAAAGAGTTGCTCAACTCCCTTGAAGTTTGATTTAGGGTTTCTTTAACTTTTTTTTTTGTCTGTTATCATTTGGGCCTAAAATACACAAAAACCAACTTCTTTATTTGAGATTTCAGCCCATTTAGTTTTTTTTTTTCAAAATTAATTTCTTTAATAAATAAAAATTAAATTTCATCAAAAATATAAATAATATTTCATTAAAGATTAATTATATTCAACATCTTTTTAATCTTTGAGTTGTTAGGACACAAGTGGTACAACTTGATAGTTCTAAAACTCGTTTTTTTATTTATTTATTTATTATTTTTTAATAAATTAATATAAAATCGACTTATAAATTTATAAGATGTGATGTTTTTTTTTTGGAGTAATCAAGACACAAGTTGCGACAATTTGGCGGTTCTAAATCTCATCTTTATAGATAAATTAATAATTAAAACTCATAAACACATCAATAAATAAAAATTATTATTAAAGGTTAACTAGAAATGACATCTTTTAATCTATGTGTAGCATAACACAATTTATACAAATTGATAATTCTAAAATTTATTTTTGTAAATAAATAAATATAAAATCAACTTTTTAGATTTGATTAATTAGATGTGGTCTTTTTTTTAATCTTTGAGTTGTTAAGATACAAGTTGTATTACTTGATGGTTTTGAAACTCAATTTTAAAATTGAAAATAATATTAAATATTCTGAAAATGATTAACTAGATGAAACATCTTTTTATTCTGAGTTTTGGGAGACACAAGTTGTACAGTTTGATAGTTCTAAAACCCACATTTTAAAATAATTACTGAAATCAAACAAACTCATTTTTTGTCAAAATATTTTTTTATAACAAAATAAATTTTCTTTAAAAACAACCAATACATCCGCATTTTCTACCCAAGAACTACGTAGCTTTGATTTCTCCATCGCACAGGGAGATAAGTAGGAGCAAGATAACATTTTTGTCAAACACATTAATAAAAATTTCTTTTTTTGTCCTTTATTTCTTAAGCACACATTTATTCCAAAATCATATTTAAAAAATAAAAAATAATTGTTATTCATATTTAATAATAAGGAGAAATAAATATACTTAAGTTAATATTAATCTTGCACAATTAATTATAGGTAACCGTGTTTTAACAGATGTTGTAGGGTGCTAATACATTCCCTACGCATAATCGACTCCCGAATTCAAAGTTTGGTTCCAAAGACCATTTTTTATTTATTTTTTCCTATTTTTAAGGTGTTTCCCAATATTTTCTCTATTTTAAAATAAATTTTGGTGGCGACTCCATTGAATTCGAAAAAAATTCAAAATTTGATGCAGTGAGATATATTATATATATAAAAAAAGCATTATCCTTTATCTATTTTTTATATGATATTGTCATATATATTGGTATTATAAGAGTAAAAATAATTATAAGATAAAAATACAAAATATAAATAGATGTATTTGAAATGTCAATCATGCATATCAGTATTAACGGATGAGATTAATTCCTTTAATATATAGTGGTTACTATAATCTATGCCTTTCCAAATGCTAGGTCTTAATATTTGGTGGTTACTATAACATTAGTCTTTCCAATTGCTACCTCTTAAAAATTGGTGGTTAATTTATTTTAGGCCAATAAATTGTACCGTTATGAACCCATAAAATTCTTACATTCACCCACTTGGTCTAAAATTTAAAGAAATCAATTCATAAGTATGATACACAAAAAATGTCATGCATGTGAATACATAATTAACTTTATATAATAAAACACTTAAGTGTGTGTTATGGCGGTCATGTATTATTATCTTCTAAAAGACAATTCCGTCCATATACCACACATTAGAGCTCTACTATACAAGTACGTAAGCACCACATAAAATATCATACATCCCGTTAATGTTTCTAGAATATTCCTGTTATAACTCATAATTAAAATTACGTGCACAATGACTAGAAACAAATTATAAATGTTTAGAAATATATAAACATAAAGAGCTTAAAGTATCAACATCATCAAATACATTATGCATTAGGACAACCAAGACCCATTCGATGTACATGTTCCTTAAATGTCTTTGGTTGTAATCTTTAACTTAACAGCTAAATAATCATAAGATATGTTCTAACATGCTCTATAGATACTTTTTATTTTTGAACTTCTTCCTTGACAAATAAATTCTTTAATTCCATGTGTTTTGCACCATTTGAGTATTTACCATTCTTAGAAAAGAATATAGTTGCAGAATTATTACAATAAATTTTCAGCAGCTTAACAATAGTGTTAGCTACTCTAAGCCTTGAAACATCATTTTACATCCATAATGCCTGAATTTTAGCTTCAAAGTATGCTACAGATTTAACTTCCAAGGTAAATGAAGCAACAACATATTACTTAGTACTTTTCCAAGATATACCTCATTATCCAAGAAGGACTAAGTAGCAAAAAGTAGACTTCCTTGTGTCAACATATCCACCAAAATTTGAGTCTATATATCCAATTTCATCTAATTGATTGGATTTTCTATACATGAGCATACACTCCTTAGTTCCTTGTAGATACCTCAAAATTTTCTTTTCATCTTTCCAATAATCAGTCCTAGTATTACTTTGATACTTGTCTAAAATTTCAACTGCAAATCTAATATTTGTCGTCGTGCATATTTTCTTTACCCATTTTTTTTTGCTCTATGTTATTTTTTCAACATTGTATGAGACTGAATTTGTCCCATTTTTGGATTGATGCAATTCCAGCAGAACAATTCTTCATGTTAAATTTCTTAGATAGGTATTCTTTAGTCTCATGAAACATGCTTAAACTATGAGTTACAAGCAATATTTCATCAACATAAATGACCAAACACATAAACTTATTACCACTGATCTTTCGGTATATGCCCCTATCAACTAGATTTTCTTTAAAACTGAAAGAGGTAATGGTATCATTGAACTTAATATATCATTTTCTTGAGGCTTGTTTCAGTCCATATATTGATTTATTAAGTTTACTCACCATATGATCATTTCCTTCAATTGGAAAACCTTTAGGTTTGTTCATATAAACTTCTTCAAGACTACCATTCAGAAAGATTGTTTTCACATCTATTTGATGTAACTTAAGTCATAATGAGCCACCAATGTCATGATAATACGTGGTGGTTCTTTCTTTGAGACAAGAGAAAATGTTTATTTATGGTCATTGTCATCCTTTTGAGTATATCCTTTAACAACTAGTCGGACTTTATATCGTCCGATATTATCATTTGAGTCACACATGGTCTTATAGACCCACTTACAGTCAACTTGTTTAACACCTTCTAACAATTCAACTTTATTCCAAAACTTATGTTCTTGCACGGATTTTAACTCATTTTTATTGAAATCAATCCATTTCTTTGAGTCAACATTATTTATGTATTGTGAAAAAGAAATTGGATCTTTATTGATTCAAATGATCGACTCTAATAAATAAGTCTCATAATAGCTAGGAATAACTAATTTTCTTTCTCTTTGAGATCTTCTCAAAGGAATCTCTTGACACTCATTTTGTTTAAACCCTTGTGAGTTAGTCTCTTCACTAGATGTGTTATCATTCAAATTTTGTACATTGTTGTTAGAATTTTCTATAACAACATTTAAAACCATTGTCGATGAAGAAACACTTATAGGTAAAGTCATATTTACCTTTACTTCCTTTATGTTAACATTTTTTCATTCATTACTCCACTAACACCATCATTTTCAAAGAATTTTACATTGATAGTTTCTACAATTATTTGACTATGATTAGGAATATACAAGAAATACACTTTAGACATCTCTATGTAACCAATAAAGTAACCACTTATTGTTCGAGAGTCTAATTTCTTTCGATACAGATTATATACTCTTGCTTTTGTTGGACAACCCCAAACGTCCAGGTGCCTTAAACTCGATTTTTTGTTTATCAATTAGTCAAAAGGATTTTTAGGAAATTTCTTGTTTGAAACTCTGTTTAATAAATACATAGTAGTTTTTAACACATACATCCACAAAAATTTGGGCAATGAGGAATTGCTCATCATAGTCCTAACCATATTCATTAGTTTTCGATTACGCCTTTCTACAACACCATTTTGTTGTGGTGTGTATGGTATTGTGTATTGTGCACGAATACCGTGTCTTTCAAAAAAAATTGCAAATGCCTTTTGATATTGTCCCATTTCACTATGGCTTCCATAAAATTCACCACTTGTATCAGATTATGTAACTTTCACTTTCATTTATAATTGTCTTTTAATTTCATTAATACAAATCTTAAAAGCATCAACTGCTTGATACTTTTCTTTAAGCAAATAGACATATCCATAATGTGAAAAGTCATAAATAAAGATAAATAATTTTTTTTTCCATCAAGAGATGAAGTGTCAAAAGGTTCACATACATTAGTGTGTATACTTTCAAGAAGTTGGTTGCTTCTGATGGTACCTTTCTTGTTATGCCACAAGTTTGTAGAACGTTCCTTAAGCATGTTACACTTAATTCCAATACTTTAATGCTCGGTAAGCAAAGACTAATAAAATTGATCATGAAGTTTCAATCTATATAAATCATCAATAATATAACAAAAACCAATAATTTATTATTATTGCATAAATTGAAACAACCATATCCATCATTAAATTCAAAACCAAAATTTTTCAACTTTGAAAGAGAAAATAAACTCAAAGACATTGAAGATATATAAATAGTCTTTATTAGATTAAATGATAGCTAGTATAAAAAATCAACTGATAAGTCCATATGCCTTCAATTGGAATTTTATTACGGTTTTCTATGTAGAGAAACATCTTACTTTGACTTGTGGTTTGGATTGTAAGGAATCCATGCATCATATTAGATACATGAGTAGTAACACTGGAGTCAAACCATCAAGAATTATGAGGAACATCGACTAAGTTTGATTCAAAAGTGCATACACATGTTTTACACATTCCTTTCTTCTCGAACCAAACCTTACGTTTTGACAATCGTTTTGAAAGTGTCCTTCTTTAACATAGAAATTACATTTACTTTGATGCTTAACATGTCTCTTTTTCTTAAAGTTCTTGGCTTTTGGCTTCAATATTTTTTTAGCTCTATGAACTAGGTCAACATAATGACTCTTAAAAATCTTTAGCCAATTCTCCTCTTGAATGAGTTTTCCAAATAATTCATTAACATCCCACTTGTCTTTCATAATGTTATAGTTAATTTGGAAAGCTCCATACTCAGAAAGAAGTGAATTCAAAATGAATTGAACCATGAAAAAGTCATCCACTCCATACCCAAAGGCTTTAGTCTTGTTACAGTGTTAGTCATCTCAATAGTGTGCTCTTGTATGCCTCGTGACCCATCAAACTTCATGGTTGTGAGTTCAACCATTAGTGTACCAGCAAGTGATTTATCAAAAAAGAGAAAACGTTCTTCCACAAACTTAAGGTATTCCTTAGCAATTTCTATTTGTGGAATAGTAGTATTAATGTTGTTTGCAATAGTCATTCGCATAAACATAAGGCTCAATTTGTTGGATTTCTCCCATGTTATAAGCTCGAACTTTTCATCTTCAGCGTTTTTATTGTCAACAACATAATTTTACTACAAAAGTGACAAGTCAAAATCTAAAACACCTAAGTGGAACTTCACTTGTTCACTCCTTTTAGCAAAGTTCAAACCATTATGACACTTCATTATGCTAATTAGTTCTCCCATGAAGATGTAGATGAGCCACAACTTTTGACTTATAACCTACATGTGTTACATGACATACCTATGCTTACATAATGGAGGAATAAAAGGAAAAAAAAATTAGATTTTTTAAATAATATTTCAAAAGTTTTAATACTAAGTCTCACATTTCTTATTGAGAAAATTTAGACATTTTTACTTACCTATATAAACCCCCACTTACTAATTAATTGAGACGATTTTTTCTTCCTTTATCTTCTCTTTCTCTATATGAGTTAGCAATGATTTTAGATTCTCGTAGTTCTGTTATCTGATTTCTTTTCTGAAAAGTCTGTTGAATTTTGGGAGATTTTCACCTTAGACGATTAAATCTTTGAAGATAGTGTGATTTCACAGTGTCATATTTATTATATGGTTATTTTCTAATCTTAATTTATGGTCTATATTCTAAGTACATGGTTATTCTTCCTTTACCATTGGATCTTAATAACATGGTTCAAATGTGGTTTTGTGAACAATAGCAATGCCCAAAATCTAAATCTCAAATAAATAGAATGAATAAGTGTTGTCTATCGTGGTATTCTAAGTAATTGGAATGGCTATCATAGTGACTTGAGTTGTCTACCGTGAAGACTTAGGTCACTAGGTCTAAGGTCCTACACGGCTACACAATTGGCCGCTTGGACACGTGCCTTATATGGTCTAAATCCAAGTCTTCAAATAACCAAGCTCTATGTTCTCAGCAATTATTGTCCGCCAACGTAATTCGTAGCACTAACTATAGAACCCTCACTACTTTATCTTTTGGAACACCAAATTCTCTAAATGTGAGGTTGTATTGGGAAAGTGGAATCCACAAATTTATTATTATTATTATTATTATTATTATTATTATTATTATTATTATTATTATTATTATTATTATTAAAGAAAGAAAGAAAAAAAAAGGAACTTTGATATCCCTAAGTAGGAAAAGGAAAAGAGGTGCCGCATAGAAAAGAAAGGGATACAACAGGCAAGTTAACATACAGGAGAAGAAGAAATTGACTTATGGTGATGATACTATGTGTATAGCAAACTTACTCCATTTGATCTATAATTTTAATATGTTATTTCTACAACTCAGTTTTTTCTTTTGAAATACATTAATAGTAGTTTTACTTTCTCTGAGAATTACTCTGGAATACCCACTTTAGTAAAATGTTATTTGTTATTTGTTTGGTTTTCATCATTTGGTGATGGCTTTTATTGATTAATGTTCCCTAGCATTACTAAGAAGACTTTGGTGTATCAATTAATTATTATCGGTATGAGAGATATTTGGGTTGAAACTGGGCTTTGTTGCAAGCTTCAATGGAAGAATGTTAGACATGTTCCTGATATTCATCTCAACTTCATTTCGGTTAAAGTCTTGGATATTGAGGATTATCCCACTTACTTTGGTGGTGGTGGTATATGTAAAATCACCAAAGGGTCTCTAGTGGTTGCAAAGGAGCAAAGTTCTACTTCTCTCTATAGGATGCCTACGAAGCTATGCAAAGAAAAAGTGAATGCAATTAAAGATGTCTCTTCTAATTTATGGCATATGTGCCTTAGTCACTTGAGTGAGAAAAAACTCAACATAATTGCGAAGAAAAGTATCCTTCATGTGAAAGGTATGTCTCTAAAAACTTGCACTCATTGTTTTGTTGGAAAATAACACGTAGTTTCAATTCATAATATTGGTCCTTATAGGAGGCAAAATATTATTGATTTAATTCATAATTGAAATAGATGCTAACAAGATGTGGGAAAAATTAAAAGAGTTGTATGAACGAAAGAATGTGCAAAATAAAGTATTCTTGATTCGGAAGCTGGTGAATATGAAATACAAAGATGGGGATTCAATGGCAGAGCATATGAGTATTTTTCAGAATACAGTGAATCAGTTGACAACTGCAGAAATTAAATTAGATGATGAGTTGCAAGCGTTGTTATTGTTGAGTTCCTTGCCTGATAATTGGGAAGTCCTTGTTGTGACGTTAACCAATTCAGCTCCAAGTGGAAAGTTGAAAATGTCAACAGTTAAAGAGAGCATGTTGAATGAAGAAGCTCGAAGAAAGGAACGTGGGTTGATTGGTTCTTCCTCAAAGTCAGAAGCACTAGTTACAGAGTCACGGGGGAGAAGTCAATCTAGAAACTTCCATAGACGCGACAACTCTGAAAGTCGTAGCAAGTCATGAAGCAAGTCGAGGACTAGAAAAGAAGTGATATGCTATCATTGTGGAAAAGCGGGTCACATAAAAAGAAATTGCAGGTTCCTTAAGAGAGATCAATCAAGGGAAAGATATAAAGACAAAGAGAAGAAAAATAATAAAGATACAACAACAGTTGCATCTGTTAATAATGTTTAAATTGATTGTGATGATAATTCCATAAACCTTGCATGTCAGGATTCAACTTGGATTATTGATTCGGATGCCTCATATCATGTTACTCCTAGGCGTGATTTCTTCTCATGTTACAGTGCTGGTGATTTTGGCATGGTAAAAATGGGAGATGAAGGAGTATGTAAAATTATCGGTATGGGAGATGTTTGGGTTGAAACTAGGATTGGTTGCAAGCTTCAATTGAAGAATGTTAGACATGCTCCTAATATTCGTCTTAATTTGATTTCGGTGAAAGCCTTGGATATTGATGGTTATCACACTTACTTTGGTGGTGGTGGTATATGTAAAATCACCAAAGGGTCTCTAGTGGTTGCAAAGGAGCAAAGTTCTACTTCTCTCTATAGGATGCCTACGAAGCTATGCAAAGAAAAAGTGAATGCAATTAAAGATGTCTCTTCTAATTTATGGCATATGTGCCTTAGTCACTTGAGTGAGAAAAAACTCAACATAATTGCGAAGAAAAGTATCCTTCATGTGAAAGGTATGTCTCTAAAAACTTGCACTCATTGTTTTGTTGGAAAATAACACGTAGTTTCAATTCATAATATTGGTCCTTATAGGAGGCAAAATATTATTGATTTAATTCATAATGGTGTTTGCACGATAGATAGTAAATCCCTTGGTGTTGCATCATATTTTGTTACTTTTATTGACGATAACTCTAGAAAAGTGTGGGCTTTTCATCTGAATTCTAAAGACCAGGTACTTGTATTCTTCAAGAATTTTCATGCAAGTGTTGAAAGAGAGAAGGGAATGAAATTGAAATGTGTTCGATCTGATACCAATGGTGAATACAAAAGTCCGTTTGAAGAGTATTGTAGAGAACATGAAATCAGGCTTAGGAAAATTATCAGATGTATGTTATCTCATGCAAAATTATCAAAATCCTTTTGGGTTGAAGCAATGAGAACTACAGTGGATTTGATTCATCTTTCTCCATCTATTCCACTTGATGATGATGTTCCAAATAGAGTATCGACAGAGAAAAATGTCTCTCTTTTCGTCATTTGAGAGTGTTTGGTTGCATATGTTTTGTTCACGTTCCAAGAGATGAGAGGTCCAAGCTTGATATTATATTCAAACAGTGTGTGTTCGTCGGTTATGTTGGTGAAGAATTTAGTTATAGATTGTGGGATCTAGTTGACAAGAAAACTATCAGAAGTCAAGATGTGATATTTCTTGAAGATCAAACTATTGAAGATTTTGATAAAGTTGAGAAACATAAATCAAATTACATAAGTTACATTGATGTTGAGCCTAAGTCCCCTATAAAAACTTTTGTTGATGGGGGAGATATACAAGTAGATGATGAGAATGTAATTGATGATCATGTACATCACTATAATGAGCATGTTCCAATTGAGCCACTAGTTGAGTATGAGTTGAGAAGATCTACTAGAGAACGTCAACCTTTTTAGAGATATCCTCCACATGAGTATGTGATAAGAACTGATAATGGAGAGTCGGAGTACTATCAAGAGGCTAAAACAAATGTTGATAAAAAGAAGTGTTGAATATTTGTGTTGGAATTAATCAAGCTTTAATGGTCATATTGTGAAGCCGTATCTATCACACCAGGAAGATACGCCCAAAATTTGTTTGTGACAATATTGAAACCCTAATTCATGATATTCAAAGGAGAATTATTTTCAAGAAATATATGGACATTCTCACACAAAATTATTCTAGAAGATTTGATTGAAGATTCATTTTGGAATTAATCAAGCTTCAACGGTAATATCGCCAAACTGTATCTATCAAGGCTTATTTTTTGTTAAGATCTTTGTTGACCTCACATAAGAAAGATACACTCATAATTTTTTAGGGACGATATTGAAACCCTAGTTCATCCTATATAAAGGGATCAATTCTGAAGAAGATGACACAACACAACAACTCATAAAACCTTACGATTGCAAAATAATCTAAGTATTCAATTTCAAGGTTTTAGTGAAGCTAAAACACTCATTCATATCTTGTATTATTTAGTGCTCTGTTTTAATGGGAAGTTCATTGTAATCAATCTGCTTAGAAAAATTAAAACAGAACTCGGTTTCACCCCTTTGTAACCCAGTCCAGTAATGGCTATTCTACCACAATGACTTGTAGGTTTCAAGTTAGAAGTGGAGAAGACTTGACTTGTAGGGTCAAGTTGTTGTAGTGCTTCACAAATTTGTAGGTTTCAGTCTGGAAGTTGAGAAGACTAACTTGTAGGGTCAGGTGTTGTAATTCAGATTCTGAATTAGTGGTAAATCCTTATGTGCATGGATTGAACGTAGCTACCACATTAGTAGTGAATCAATATAAATCCTTGTCTTTTTCCCTCAATCCTGATACTTTATTTTATTGTTGCCTCTGGTGTGTTATATTTGTTCTAGTATCCTGAATTAGATTTTTGAAAAGAAAGTTTTAATATGGCAAAAGACAATTCAACCTCTCATTCTCGTGTTTTTACACCTTCACCCCCTCTAATTGAATCCTCTCACCATCAATACATTCCTGGTGATATTGATTTGTGTCCACCTTTAAGCAAAACATTTATGACTCTTTGAATACAACATCATTACTGAACAATACCTAATGTTGAACTTTCTTTGTGCACCACAATATGAACCCCTTTACTCATGTAGGATGCAAAAACATGCATTGAAGGCCCTTGACTCAAGTTTGCCTTGTTTTATGTGAGCATAAGCTACCACTCTAAAACTCTTAGATTTTTAAGGTTTGGAGACTGCCCAGACCACTTCTCCTCTGGTGTCTTCATTCCAATGACACTAGATGGATCTACATATAAAGTAAGCCACAATCACCACAACTTCAGCTTAAAAATGTGTAGAACAAATAACATTAGACAAAAAAACATCTAACCATATGTATAAGCCTTTTTGACATATTATTCTTTTTGGGTTCTTGGATGGTCTCTAGAGCTTATCGGCTTCTCGACTTATAAATCGGGTAAACACCTCAATTGTGGCGTCTTTCACCATTTCCATCATTTCGACTCCTAATTTGATTTCGACGGCTATACGACTCGTATCAGGATGTGTAACATATGGTTCCTCCTCAAGCAATGTGTTTAAGAAAGAAAATATTATATCTAAATGAAACAAGGGCCACTTTTTAGAACAAGATATGGAAATCGCCATCCTCATTGTTTCCAGTCTAGCCACTGGAGGAAACATGTCATAATAGTCTAGTCTGTCTTTGCATGAAACCCTTTGGTACCAGTGTTGATATATACTCAACAACCTCTCATTTGGCTTCAGTTTAGTTTTAAACACTCATTTGACAAAAAAAGCCTTTTTCTTCACTAACAAATTTGTCAAAAACCATGTTTTGTTCTTCTCAATAGCCAACAATTCCTCTATCAGTGTTGCCTTCCACACTAACTTCTAAATTGCTTCTTGATAATTGATTGGATTTGCATCAGCCATAAGTGCAAAATGAACCATCTCACCATCTGAGTCAATATCATTATCATGTATGATTTCATAGTCATCCAATCTCATTAGTTGTTGTCTTAGCCTTGATGATGTTCTAGCATTCCGAACTAGTTCAGCTTCATCACGTTGTCCAACTGCCTCCTCTTCACCAATTCTGTTAGGAACCTTTGACACTACTTGACGAATTCTACTCGCATTAGCCCAACTCTATTCTTCATGCTCACTAATACCAATGTCTTTATTATTGCATATTGTCTTAACAACAGGTTCATAGAGCCTATATGCACTTGTTTCATGATAACCATTCAACACCATAGGCTTTCTCGTGTCCTGCAACTGCTTCTTTCATTTGGCATATGCTTGTAACATAGGGAACCAAATATCCTGATATGTGCCACTGATGGTTTTATTCCTGTCCAAATGTCTTCAGGAACCTTCAAGTTTAATCTTTTAGTTGGACACCTATTGAGCACATAAGTGGTTGCACTGACTGATTCCCCCCATAACACATGAGGCAAATTCTTATGTTTCATCAAGCTCCTATTCCATCTTAACAACAATTCTATTCCTCATTTTAGCCAAACCATTATGTCGAGGTGTATAAGGAGCTATTACCTCTTGAATTATTCCATTATCCTCGTACAAATCCTTAAAGTCTCTAGAGTCGTAGTCTCTTCCACCGTCAATTCTTAAGACTTTAACGATCTTTCCACTTTGCTTTTCAGCTATAGTCTTGAATTTTTTTAAAGAGATTTGAAGCTTAACATTTAGTCTTTATACAAAATAGCCAAAAATTTCTACTGAACTCATCAACAAATGAAATAAAGTATTTATTTCTTCCTAGAGAGTACTTTAAATTAGGGATGTTCTACAAGTAAACTCACGAACCCGGTCAGTCAAACTAATCCAATCCGCATTTTGAACCAACTCATTTAAGTTCAGGTCTAACCCGAACTAATTAATTTAAATCTCATGATGTTCGTTCAAGTAATGAATTTAACATTTTGAACCCATAAACTTAATCCATTGACGTAATATATATATATATATATATATATATATATATTTACTATTGATGTATAGTTAAAATTAATTGTTGGATTATATTTGAGAATTTGTTGCAAATTTAAATGGTTTAATTATTTGTTGTATTTGTAGATGTATTTTATGTATTGAGTGATATGTTATGAGATAGTTTTATTATTTTAGAAATGTTCAAGTATTTAAACTTAATATATTTTTTTAAAATAAAAATTACTTTTTCTTTATTACCCGGGAATCCAACCAACCAACTCCCACATAATCTAATTGGTTTGGTTCAAATTTAAAATAAAAATCACATATATTTTCAAATGCAATGATTGGTTCGGGTATCGAATTTAACCAAATACAACCCAACCTCTCTATACTCATACTTCAAATAGAACACATATGTCAAAATGAATCACATTCAACAATTCATTTGACCTCATTAGTACATGGGAACTAAAAGCCTTCCTTGATTGTTTTCCAGCAAAGCATACATCACAAACCTTCTTAAGCTCAACAATCTTTGGAAGTCCTATAATCAAATTTTTAGAGACTAATTGATTTAACTACAATAAAGTTTAGATACACTTTGGTTTGCATCAAACAGTTCCAGCAATCGATTCTTCATTACCACACAACTAAACATAATTATGAATTAACTACAATAATTTCTATCAATTTAAATAAATAAACATTTCTTTTATAAATAAAAAATTTGTTTCAAAGTTTTATTTCACATTAGGTTTTCAACAATTGCAAAGAACCATTTTGGAGAAAAAAATGCAATCCAACAAGTTTCCATTACCAAAAATGAGCTTCTAAATATTACTAGTATCATTTGATTTTAAATACACTTTTGATCCTTTGAGTAATTTTATGTTTCATTTTAATCCTTTAAACTTTGTTCATTTCAGTTTAGAATTTTAAGTTACAAACAATAGATAATTTAGTCCTCCAAGTAATTTTTCTTTTATTTTAGTCCCTTAAATTATAAACAATAAATTTTTGATCTCTTATGTTACAAAAATTAAACACTTTAATTCCTTAAATTACAATGCTACACACTATTAGACCAAAGTGTATAGCATATGTAACTTAAGAAACTAAAATGTTTAATATTTATAACTTAAATGATCAAAATAAAACAAACAAAACTAAATGAGCAAAATAAAATTAACTTAAGAGATCAAAAATATAATTTAGCGCAACATTTATTTTCATCGCCAACAAAATGCAGAAAACGATGCTCTCCATTTAATCAAAGAAAAATAATGATGGTCTCCACTTCAAGGGGACCTCCCTAGACTCTAGACAATAATAATTCAAAAATAAAACAATTCGTCAAAATTACAATACAAAAGATTGCATAAAAACAACAAATGTATTTAAAACGATTTGCAGGGAAAATTCTACAAGAGCTTAAATGAGCTTCCATTAATCTCTCATATGAGATACATTCATACAGATCAATCTATATTGAAAGGATAGATGGGAAAAGAAATCAATGAGAGGTTAAGAGGCTTTCTTGGGAGGCGTCATGTTAAAAAGAAGGGTCGCGACTGCTTTGATATTACTGATCTTAAACAACGATAAAGTGAGTATATAAACCAACAAACCTGCATGGCGGAAAGCCAGTTTTTACACAAATTATCCAATTATAACACGAATTTGCATGAGTACAATATTTAGAATTTGAAAAGAAACCTTACCAGTTTGAAGAATAGGAAAATCAACATCATAACCCCTCGTTCCTCGATGACTAAAATACTGGATTGCCTGCAGAAGAGATTCCAAAAATCATAAGGGCATTTCTAAGGACAAAGTCAGCTATCAACCATAAACTTTGGTAACAAATGCACTTCATATTTATATGCATATGCCATATGCATAATGTAATACTATGAAGACATCTCCATAATAAAACCTGTTATTCAAAATAATATTTTCATACCCCTGAACTGTGTATATAGACATATGCTACTGCAATACATTCCTTGTACTGATGTACTCATCATCAGTAATACAATTGCACGTTTATGCTTTAATATCTGCAGTGCCTTTGTGGGATTAGGGTTCTTAAAATGCAACGTACAGTTTAGAGAGCAAAAGGCACAGGAAAAAAAATAAAAATAAAAAGGCAAACAAAAACACATTATTTATCTCATATCATGTAAAAGAAAGCTTTAATGCAAGGAGTTTCAAACACTTTACTATTTACTCTCGTAAATAACTAGAATAAAGGGCTTAGACAACAGAAGAGCAAGAGATAAAGGAACCCAAAAGGAAGTAAAATAGATACTTAACACACAAATCTAAACTGAACACTGAAGAACGTGTGACCACTTGGCTCTTTAAGTTGGTAGCTCAAAGTCCAAATTTGAACAGAAGTATAGCTACCAAGTATGTTCTATTAAAATAACGCAAACTCAACTTAAACCCCTCGATTAAATAAAAACCAAAATTCAAAGTACTAACCCATCAGCGCTTAGATGAAATGGCACGAGTCTTTTCTAGCTTAACTAAGGTCTCGGGTTCAAACCTGAGTTTGGGCATACAGCAACTTTAAAACTTTTAGGAAGAGTTTTCCGCCCATTTGGATCGCACAAGGCTCGAATGATTAGTCTCCGTCCGCAATTGCGCGTGGAGGATACCCGATTTACACCCAAAAAATTCAAAATACTATTGGAATAAATTTTCATACAAAGGTGATGATAACTAAGAGAAATTAGACAGTAAGAATAAGAATTATAATAGTCAAAAGAAAAATAAAATTATAAAACCATAATTAGTTAACAACTTCAAAAATCACACTGGAAATTCATTTCAGACGACTGCTTCTTAGAAGTCAGTTTTCTCACGACAGTTTATGAAGATTTTTCCTATAAAACTTCAATTAAAGATTGGCAT
This sequence comes from Cicer arietinum, assembly GCF_000331145.2. Classification (NCBI taxonomy): domain Eukaryota; kingdom Viridiplantae; phylum Streptophyta; class Magnoliopsida; order Fabales; family Fabaceae; genus Cicer; species Cicer arietinum. Next base: position 56,559,845 of record NC_021165.2, on the reverse strand, counting down.
ATTTACCTTCAGCAGAGAATACTGATTCGCAAGGGAAGCAACCAAGAGAAGAATTGCTATGGATGATACGAAGGCATATAATCTCAACAAACTTGTCTGGCTTCGTCTTCTACCTTTCTCACAAAATTTGCAGTGATAGCTCATTTAATAGGTATAAATTAAAAACTCATAAAATGATCAAATGATAAAATGAAGGAAATTAAGGAACTCAAGGTTTAGCTACCTATATCTGCAATGATCAACAAAACAATACTAGCAATAACAGAAGAAAGGGCAACTGTATTTGGCGTATCCCCTTTTGTTCCTGGTAAAAATGCAAATATCACTCCTATAAACAGAAACAAAGCCTGCAGTGCACAATTTAGAATTTCAAATCTACATCAGAGAAAAATAAAGATGGTGGCAGTGGCAGCAGCAGTTAAAGCATACAGATTCAGTATTTGTCTTAATAATTTCAAAAAGCCAAAAGTAATATTACTACTCCTCCGGCCTTATTTATATGCAACTTTCTTCATAATATTTTGGCCTCAAATATATAAGCAAAAGTAAACAAATTCAACTCTATTTAATACATTTGTTCCAAAAATACCCCTTAATCCAAATTCAGCTAATATTTACTACTCTCATAATTATTAACTTTACTTTTTTTGTCCTGAGATACAATTTCTCACGGAACTTGTACCAATTCCAACCTGTAAATTTATTTTCCAAACTGTTCTAATTTGATTTTTTTTTAATATTTTGTTTCGACATATGAAACTTTATTACTCCGTCAGTATACTCATTTCATTTTTCTTTTCATTTCCTTAATGTAAATGTCTTCATTTGCCACCAAATTCTTTTGAGAAATATTGAAAGCCACTTCAATCACATACTACAATCAGTACCGATAGTAATACTACTACTCCTACTTCTCCCTAGAAATTTTCGGTGGAATATACAAAGGTAATCCAATCACATAGTACCTATATTAATACTCCCACTCCAATTTTACTTTCTTTAAGGATTGAATTTATTGTAAGTGTGGTGATAACAAAAGAACTAGGTTGGAGTTATTTTGGTCACATCAACTCATTTTTACATAAAATCAAGACTCCTTAATAAGTGTGCAAATAGTAAAAATTGCTTATAAATCAGGCCAGAGGGAGTATATGGCTATGAACATCAAACAAGCAAAAAGACAACATTTAGAAAGTTAAGAATATCACAACACAGAACTGCTCCAATTTTTATGCCTTGGTTGGAGGTTAATACAGCAATACTTATTTATTTGCTTTTAGATTAGATTTTAATATTGTGTTCTCTTTTATTCTTTACTCCCCCTCCTGTCACTATTATAAACAACAAAAACTACTTTTAAGGTTATTAAGAAATTCATTTAAAAGATTCAAAAGTAATTAATTTTGCTTATAATAGTGAGTTTAGTGACCAAGATTTGATGCATTGTTTTTGCTTATAATAGTAACAAGAGTAACTTTAAGGTCTATGGCATAAATTTCTTGAATTGTTTCTCTAAATTTCAATATTGCGATCAATCATAGCGCTACCCACTCTACCAGTGTAAAACAACTTCACACTGTCATTCGGTCATAATCATTCAATATGCCACGTCATATTGAAGAGTTTTTAAATCAAAGGCTGTTAACTAACTAGTTGTTGCCATGGTGAGTTACGATTAGACAACGATTTAAAGTTGTTTAACACTGTAAATTCAGTGCCTTTATTCTCTTACAATAATTATAAAACTAAATAAATAAATAAATAAAATCCAGGGTACCTCAATAATGAATCGCAGAGATAGGCATTTCCTCCCCTTTGCAACAAGTTGATACCCTAATTGGAAAAACGACAAAGAACAGAAATCAATTATGCAGAATTGAATTAAAAGATACAAAATCAATCAAATCAACGTTTTATAAAAAGTGACTAGGAATGGAGAATAGAACTTACTTGAATCAACTACCATACGATAGGAAAAATCAGAGCCATCGGTTCCAGAAGGCCTTCCCAATGATGATTTTCTTTGCTGCATTTTCTTCTTCTTTCGTATTACCTCTACAGATCGGAAGTTTAGTACAAATTGGAGATGACAACTAAACGACATCGTCAAGGGAGGCCAAATCGGAGGTTTAGTGCAAACAAATAGCAAAATTAGTACATTATTAGTAATAAAACTATGTAACATTATGGACATTTCATAAACAAAATGCAATATTATGCAAGATTCAGTTATTCTTCCCATAAACAAAATTCAACTAGCTATCTTCACCTTGCCTACTGCCTCATAAGTAGAAAACCATTTATAGAACGGACTAAAAGCAATATCAAGAAACTCAAATGTATCGCCAAGAACCTCTTCCAATTGCTTCAAATTGACTATTAACTCCTCCTTTTTTTTATCAGAAATTCAATAAACAAATTATGCTGAAAATATTATTAAACAGAGCCTAATTATGCAGCAAATCAATAAGCAAAACTTCAATTAGAAAATCAACAACAAAACCAGAGAAATGACTAAAAAACAAATATTTATCATCAAGAAAACACTACAGTAACGGCTAAGTTTCCCAAGCTTAACATGCATATCTATTACTTTTCTCCTCCTTAGTGAAAACAAATGCAATAATCAAATTTGAATCTAACTAACTTTAGCTAGCAAATAAGTAAATCAACAACAAAAACCAAAGGAAACGAAATATGCAGAGAGTGATTAACCCAACAAAAGTTAAAAAATAAGCAAAAATTTAATTAGTCTCTATCAGAAAATTGTTGAAAAAACTTTGAAAAAGAAATCAACAACAAAAACCTAAAATATGCAGCAAAACAGTCAAACGCATATTACCAATTATGAGTAGGAATAAATTGACTACATTATGGTAAAAAAACACGGCTAATGGAAGAAGACACTGTACCTTGTACCTTCACTTCGACGGAAACACTGCACACGACGGCGATGGCGACGACGAAGGGTGGCGATGCGCTGCTAATCGCGGCGAGGCTTCCTTCACGACGTTGCTGCTACGCGACGAAGCTTTAATTCGTAAAGGCAGTAAACGTAGCTGTTATTGGCGGCGGCGAAAGGCGTCGGTGGTGTTAGGGTTCCGTCTTCTCATTTCAGTTCTTCATTTTAGTTGGTTTATGATTTTTGTTAATTTTCATTTGGGTTTTTTTTTAAAGAAAAAGAAAAAAAGCAAAAAAAACAAAACTAACTTTATTAGATACTGTAACTTTAGTTCTCAATTTGAGTGTGGAATGTAATTATGATGATGTTTATCAAATTTTTATTAGATAATTTTTATTTTTAAATATAATTTATATATTTATAAGTTATTATATGATGATGAATATTGTTGATAATTAATTAATAAAAATTAGAATGATTTTTGTTAAATTTTTTATTAATAGATTTTAAATTATTAAGTTTTTACAAATATATTTTACTAAAAAAATTAATAATATTTTAAAAGAATTATAACTATAACCCTTAGCATCGTAAATGTTCATAATAAAAAGATATATTTAATTGTACATATATAAGTTATAATTGATAACAATAAAGAAATATGAATTAAATGTAAATAGTATTATATTTTAGCAATAAATATTTTTTTGCAGTATGAGAAACGTATTTTTTTTATAGGTATGCTTTTATGTGCCTCAAAAGTTTAGGTACCGATCATCCACTCAGAGAAATCTGATCGAGCTATGGCTAATGCAAATTGGCTTAATTTATTTCCAATAGCTTGTGTTCATAATATAGTGGCAACATCGTTGAATCATTATCCAATAGTTTTAATCTGGGATCCCGAAGGAGTAATAATATTTTTAAGTTTGAGAATATGTGGCTTATGGAACAAGAATTTGAGTAGATGGTCGTTAATGTAAATATGCAAGAATATTTATGTTTTCATATATTTATGTTTTTTATGAAAGTAGAGACCAAGTAAAAGTGATCAAGTTGCAAGTTTAAATTGAAGTCAATAATAAAGTCAGTTATTATCAATATACTAGAAGATTTATAGTTTAAGGTATATGATAGAATCTAATATTGTTATATTTCAAATGCACATGAGAACCTTCTATCTTAGCGTATGCATCAAAAGAATTTTCAAAATGTCAAACTGCATAAACAATATTTGAAAATCAAGTTTTTGACAAAAAGTCAATGTTGTATTCGACTACATATATGTGTAGCCAAAACTACATATTTGTATTCGACTACAACATGTTGTAGTCGAATACAAATACTAAGTCAGTAGTAAAAGCTGCACATATGTATTCGACTACAAGATGTTGTAGCTGAATACAAATATCAAGTCAGTAGCTAAAACTGCTATTTTGTATTCGACTACAACATGATGTAGCCGAATACAAAACCAAGTCAGTGGCAACATTCAGTCATTTGTATTCGACTATAAGGATTTGTATTCGAATACATGCTTGAAATTTTGAAATAAATTTGAATATTACATAAGTGTATTCGACTACACTTAGGCTGTAGCCGAATACAACTGCGAAGCAATGCCATTTTTCAGTTCAGATTCTATATGGATCATTGCATATGTTCATCAAACCTCTAGGAACAATTGTCATTGATCTGAAGTGATGTCTAAGGAGTATAAATACTTTCTAGTTTCAAATTTAATTTAACAACCTTAACAACAATCTTAGAACAACTTTGAACAACTTTTTTAAATATTTTGTAAATTATTCAAAGTCATACTTTCATATTTCAAGTACATGTTTTACATTGTCATATCATTGAGAAAGGTTCTCTGTTGTACTTGAAATTATATTAGACTGTTATCATTGTACAAGAAAGCATCAATTGTTATATTCTCTTGATTTCAGTCAAAATCATTCAAGTTATTGTGTAAATTGAGGAAAGTGGTGTACTTTTTTCAAGTGTTGTAAACTAGGATAGTGGTGTGCTATCTTAGGAAGATTGTTAGAAGGTTGTAACAGAAGTCTTAGAGTTAGACTTGTACTTATTCTAACAATATTTGAAAATCTCTTGTGGTGTGCAAGAGGACTGGACATACCCTTGGTTGTAAGGGGAACCAAGATAAATTCTTTTTGTTCTTTATTTTTCTGTCATTTATATTTTACTATACTCTAATCATAGTAAAAAAATAATCCACTAAGTCTCTAAAAACCAGAAAATTCTAAACACCTGATTCATCCGCCTTCTTAGGTGCGCCTCTCTACTAACAATTAATAATTGGCAAAGTTGTGTTGACATTGACCTTGTGCATAAAATTTTTCACTATACTCATGAGATGGATAGGTGGAGTAAGCTTACAAACAATAACATTAAAAAGAAAATTTCTCGATGCAATAGGGACTTAGAAAAGGCATGTGACAATCTAGACTGAGGAATGCACATGAATCAATGGCGGAGTTTGACTAAAAAGTTTGGGGTGATCGACATAAAATTATAATATGTATAAACCAAATATGCAAATAATATTATATAGCAAAAATTAAAGTTGCAATAAGCACAAAGTGAAGTATCAAATAATTTAACTACATGACTTAAGAATACTTTAAAGTAATATTTTACGCTCTTTAATTAACTTGAAATCATCAATAATAGACTCAGAACTAATACTTGCAGCAATTTCTCTTTCAATATAAATTGTCATGCTATCTCCCAAAAAGTCAGCTTCCATCTTGTTTCTTAACCTAGACTTAATAATTTTCATTGCTTAAAAAGATCTTTCAGTTGTGGCAGTAGAAATCGGAAGAGATCTTTCAATTGTAGAAGTAAAAACTGGAAGAGTCATGATAAGACGGAGTAGTCTATCAATCAAATAGAAAATTTGCGTCTTTTCATGGATAGTTGATAAGTTCTTCAAATTTAAATTTTGACGAACATCAACCAAGAAATGTCAGACTTAAAATTTCAAATTAATCTTCTCTTTCATACTGAAATCCATAGGGTAATATTTTTCAAATAGAGTGCAAATTTTTTCAATGTTAAAAGTTTAATAATTATCCTTAAGAGTCAAAGCACAACTTAGAGTTAATAAATTCATTGTTTGCTCACTAAATTTGTTATTCAACTCTTATAATTGTTGATCAATGGCAGTAAAAAATATTTCAACTCTAAAATAATGATCTATTGTAACCTTACCTTGTTGAAGACGATAATGTCCAAATTTTGTTGTTGAATGAACATCATTGAGATAAGGAATCTCAATATCATGTTTTTCACAAAAGTCTTCACTTCAGTAAATAATGCATCCCAATCATCTTCTCTCAAGGCTTGAATAAGAGATTTTGTTGTTTCAACCTAATACATGGCATTAACTACATCCCGAGAATGTTGTTGTAAGGTTTGACAAAGTATATCAGTTATTCCTATAATGTATTTACTCAAATGCAAGATAAATATAAAATCAAACGCCTTCAAATAATTATAGGCACTATCAGGATCCCAACGTGTAGAATAACTTGCTATTTCATTTGTAATTTTTTTTTAAATAGTACAAGTTTCCTCATACATATTTATCAAGCTACAAATAGAAGAGAAATGTGATCCCCAACGAGTATCCCCAACTCATTTCAAGGTACCAATTTGATTTGTACCTTGACCAATTACAATCTCATCAATTTCTAGCAAATGTGCAATTTTCTCTAATTGAGCAGCTTGTAACTCATCATGACGCTTAGTAGAAGAACAAACAAAATTAACAACAAAAGTTAGCTTTCTAAATTTTTTTATGAATTGGAACAACTTCTCGTGATGTAGTAACCAAAGCAAGTTGCAATCAATGAGCAAAACGATGGACATAGTATGCATAAGGACAATCTTTCATAAATAGTGCTTGTAAACCGTCCCATTCTCCTCTCATATTACTAGCACCATCATACCCTTGACCATGCATGTTAGAAACATCAAGATTACGACGAGAAAATATATCACATACTTCTTCTTTCAGGGTTAAAGTTTTAGTGTCTTTAACATGTACCACAAAAAAAAAATCGCTCTTGTATTAAACCAACTTTGTCAACAAATCTTAACACAAGAGACATTTGTTCTTTTTTTGATTCATCACGAACTTCATCTACAACAATGCAAAATTTGGAATCACCAATAAAGATTTAATTCAAATTTATAATTGAAGAAAATCTAAAATAAGATTTGATTCAAATTTATAATTGATTAAAATCTAAAATAAGATTTGATTCATATTTATAATTGAAGAAAATCTTTGACCAAGTTGAAAAGAAGATATGGTCCAGATTTGAAGAAGATTTGATCAACATTTGATGAAGATTTGAAGAAGATTTTATTTGAAGAATTAACAAACTCAATCTACACAAAATAGGAACATAATCCAGCTGAAGAATTTACAAACTAAATCTACACAAAATAGGAACATAATCAATCTGAATAAAATACAATTCAGAATTAAACAAGGACTAAATTGAAGCCCAAATTTTCACTATAAATAGACACTCAAGGCTGAAGGAGAAAAGCACCGAAAAACATAAAAGAGTAGAAGAACTCACAAGCTCAAAATTACAAATTCATCTTAGAGTTCAAAGAGAGAGACATTTGTTCAGGCTAGAAATATTCTCTGAGTGTTCTTTTCTTAGAGTGTGAGAGTTATTATTATTATCAACTTTGTTAGAAGCAACTGCTCAAGTTCCAATCTTTTGTATCCAACCTGATAGTGGTTTAGTTCGTTCTTCAATTTGGGGTTGCCAGGTTGTTAGAAGAAGACTTGGGTTTCATGGTCAAGGTGGTTAATTCCTTCTTCAATTTGGGGTTGTCAGATTGTTAGGAGAAGACTTGGCTTGTAAAATCAAGGTGGTTAGTTCCTCAAAAGTTTGGGGTTGTCAGACTGTTTGGGAAGACTAACTTGAAGGGTCATGTGCTTTGTAATTCAAGGTATTTGAATTAGTGGATTAAAGCATTGTGAATGAGGGGATTGGATGTAGCCAAGTTAATGGTGAACCAAGATAAAACTATGTGTCAAATTATTTATGCTTTCGTTGATTGTTGCATCTGAATTCAATTGCTTCTTATCTAAGTAATTCATAAAAACCAACCAATCGTCATCAAATTAGAAAAATGTTATCAATTTTATCCAACATAATTCAACCCCCCTTCTCGTGTTTGCACCTTCAATTCATCTCCTTCCTTTTTGCCTCGTGCCTTTAAATTGTCTCACGTGTCCTAAAGTATTTGTCATACCTTATCTCAGTCTTTATTTTCCTCCACGCCTTCATCATTATGTCTCCTCTTTCTAAAAATGTTTTCATTTTCTTTCTCGAGAAATCTGATTATATATACCTCAAAAGTTTTCTTTTCCCCTTACTTATGTCTTTTCAATATTCTCTTTGTCCATGTGCTTTTCGTTGTGTTCATCCTTTTACGCTCCTTAACCTTCCTCTCCAGAGAAGAGGGAAATCTCACCATCTGAAGTTGCCTCAATGGTGAGTGAAATTCTTCTTGAAAAAACTAGAAGCTCGTATTGCTCTGCAAGAAGTCGACTACAAGGTGGACCTTCTCATCTCTCAAATGGAGAAAGTTGCTAAACTCTTAAGATGTGTCCTTAGATGTCTCTAGAACCTTTGTCTATGATTATTTTTATTGTGTGTCTTCTTTGTAATCGTGATCCTCCTTTTTAATGAAATATTACCCTGGTTTTACTTTTGTTTTTTTATACTTTCGTGTAAAAAAAATTGCTTATGCTAATCATATGTATGTGGCATGACGATTTTTTTATCCTTCTTATAATCCTTGTGTATTTTTTGGCTTACTATTAAATATATAATTTCATTCTTTTCGATAATGACAAAGGGAAGAAAAAGTAGAAGATATAGTAATATAAGTAATTGTATATTATGCGTTTGCATATTTTCATGATATCTCGATGTTATTTTACCCCACGTGTGTCAAAAATAAAATGACTTAATAATGTTTGAAACACTTAAAGAATCATAATTATCAAATTCAGAGGGAAACCTAAAATATTGATTCAGAAGATTTTTTTAGAAGATCAAACAATCATTAAGTCAAACAATTTTTGAGTACTACATTCAAGGGGAGTTTTCTGTCAAAAACCTTACTTTAGTGAAAGAAAATTGTTCATTAATTTTATAGTTATTTTTCATCATCAGAAAATGAGAGATTGTTAGTGCAAAATTGGTTTTATCTACAATCTTTTGGTTGATATTTTGATGATAGGAAAAACAAACAACAAAAACAATTATCCCCTGATTGTATGTGTTTAGTGTGCAAATTAAGTTAGAAGACAAAGAGTTATATCAATGACTATTTATTTTAAGGTAACATAAGATACAATTAAATTAGAAAAAATAATATAAGTGTCTTAAACACAGAATATTATCACTTAATAAACATGTAAATATGCCTACTAATGGAGCAAGTCGTAATATAGTAAAAAAAAATATTGCATTAAGTATTTCAAAGACAAACATGACAAAGTATATGTTCTAATATAAGATAATCCTCTGATGTTTGGACGAATATAAAAGAAAACAAGACTTTTCTTCTACTCTACATTCTAAGTCTGGTGACACGCGTCTCTTATGTTGCAAGATTCAGTTGACTCTCAAAAAGCAAGCAAGCTTCATTTGACACTAGTGATGAGAGTGACATGTCTCAGTTTTCTCTTATGAATGTAGGATGCCAAAAAGGTTACAAAGGTTTTAAGGATGACAACTTGGAGAGGCTAGAGAAAAATATAGAAAGTTGACGAAGATACTAAGGATAACAGCCTGGAAAGGCTAGAGAAAAATACTCAAAGCCTAAAGAGGCATAGTAAATAATACTTGTATGTTATTTATCGAAATAGTGGATTAATTCATCAACTATATTGAGGCAAAATCTCTCTGCAAGTGTTAACAATGAAAAGAGAAAGAAGAGAGACAACCACTCTAGAGTTTCATAACATAGAATGAACCAAACTTGAGTTAATAGGGTTACAATGAGTATATATATAAAAGAGTAGAAATGTCTAAAATACCCTTACTACTAATATATAATAACATTATCTAACACCTCATCTCAAACTCACGATGCATTAACATGGAGCATCGAGAGTTTTTCAACTAAAAAACGGAAACGTTTAATGGAATGCATCTTTGTGAATAAATCAGCAATTTGTAAAGAAGAAGAGACAAACTGTAGAGTAATGGTTCTATGCTGAAGATGATGGACTGAGTTCATGAGCAATTTGAAGGACTGAGTTGTGAGCAATTTGAATAGCACTCTTGTTATCGCAGTGCATCGGAGTTGGTTCAGAAAAAGAGATACCCATATCAGACAAAAGCCAACGCAACCAAATTATTTCAGCGGTAGTGGATGCATATCACGATACTTAGCTTCTGTAGAGGAGCAAGAGACAATGTCTTGTTTCTTACTATTTCAAGAAATAAGAGAGTCTCCAAGAAAGATACACAACCATGTGGTGGACTTACGATATGTGGTGTCACCAGCCCAATCAGCATCAGAATAAGCTCGTAACTCTAATGAGGATGATGATGGAAAGAGAAGGCTTTGAAATTGAGTTCCTCGAAGATAACGAAGAATCTGAATAACTGTTGCCCAATGTACTGTAGTGGGAGAGACAACAAACTGACTAACAACATGAACAACATAAGCAATGTCAGGTCTGGTAATCGTAAGATACATTAAGCTGCCAACCAAAGTACGATACAAAGTGGAATCTGGTAAAGGAACACCATCTGAGGGAGCATATTTCACATTCAACTCAAGAGAAGTATCTGCTGCTCTAGTATCAAAAAGACGAGCCTGGTCAAGAATGTTGGCAATCTACTTGGATTAAGAAAAAAAAGATAGCCTCTAGGAGAGTAGGCAACTTCAATCCCCAAGAAATAGCGAAGAGTTCCCAAGTCCTTTATCTCAAATTGTTTGGCTAACTGCAATTTCAACTCATTGATTCCACTAACATCACCACCTGTAATAATCATATCATCAACATATAGAGAAAGTATAATGCAACCACAAGTGGTGGACCTTATAAACAATGTAGAATCATGTTCACTAGAGCGAAAACCAAGAGAAGTGATGACAATAGAGAATTTCTCAAACCAAGCTCGAGGAGCCTGTTTAAGACCATATAGACCTTTTTTTAACATACATACTTCCCCTTGATTATGAGAAACTCCTTGTGGAGGGACCATATAGACTTTTTCATGAAGCTCACCATTTAAAAAAACATTTTTGATATTCATTTGGGAAATATGTCATTGACGAATAGATGCAACTGCAATAAGAGTACGAATAGTGGTCATCTTGGCTACAAGAGCATAAGTTTCTTCATAATTCATACCATATTGTTGAGAGAAACCCTTAGCAACAAGACGTGCTTTGTAGCGCTCAACTGACCCATCAGACTTAGTTTTGATCTTGTATACCCAACGAGACCCAATAGCACGTTTTCCAGGAGGAAGAGGTACTAATTCCCAAGTGTTGGTTTTGTGCAATGCAGATAGTTCTTCTGCCATAGCCTGCTGCCAAAGAGGATCAAGAACAACCTCTTTATAGGAAGAGGGCTCAGACAAACTGTGAATAGAGGTTAAGAAAGAAGCAAACGAAGCTGAGTAAGTTGAATAGACAAAATCAGGTAACTGAGTAGACTTACGTTGACGAGAAGGGTAACGAGGGAGTATTAGTATTTGTCCTGCAATTCTCAACATTACAATCACTAGAAGCATAATCATTAGAACCAAACGGATCAATATGGGTTAGTTCAGAACTCTTAGTAATCTGAGAATTAGAGGAAATAATGTAAAAAGGGATGTGCTCAAGAAAAACAACATTATGAGATACATAAAGTTTTCTTGCATAAGGATCATAACAATGATAACCCTTTTGACCATCCTCATAACCAAGAAAAACACACATGGTTGAACGAGAAGACAACTTACTACGCTCTACTTGAGGGCGAAGAACAAAACAAGTAGAACCAAAAACTTTCAAAGAATAATAATCACGGGTAGAAGCATACAATTTTTCAAAGGGAGACAAACCTGATATGATAGAGGATGAAATTCTATTAACAACATGAACAACAGTAAGAACTGTTTCTCCCCAAAACTCACTAGGAACTGAAGCGGACAACAAAAGGGAACGAGCAGTCTCTATAATATGACGGTGTTTCCTTTCAGCAACTCCATTTTGCTGAGGAGTATCAGTACAAGATGTTTGGTGGAGGGTGCCATTATAAGCAAGTAATTCAGAAAATTTATTAGAGGTATATTCACCACCTAAATCACAACGAAAGCACTTTATAACAGAATTATGTTGAGTTTTGATCATTGCACGAAACATATGATAAATGTCAAAAAATTCAGACCGATTTTTCATAAGATAAACCCAACAATAATGAGTGTAATCATCAATAAACGAAACATAATATCTAGATCCACCTTTGGTGAGAACCGGTGGTGGACCCCAAACATCAGAGTGAACTAAGTCAAAGGGCGCATATGAAACGGAAACACTTTTACTAAACGGTAAAATTGGAAGTTTAACAAGTTTACAACCACAACAATCTGAGATATCACAGGTTTGTAACTTTCCTAAGGCTCCAGTAGAAGCCAAATATTTTAATCTAGAAGCAGAAACATGTCCAAGGCGAGAATGTCGTAAATAAAAACTCGAAGATAAGGAATTCAAGCGAAAACTAGATAATAAGTCAGCAGTAGTTGTTGAGGTTGCAGTATCTGGGAGTCGCAGGTCATCCAAAACATAAAGTCCCCCCTGTCTATGACCTGTCGCAATCAGCCTCCCGAAATGTGGATCCTGCACACAACAAAAAGTGGAAGAAAACATAACCGAATAACCGAGATCATATATTTGACTAACAGAAGCAAGACTCAAAGTAAGATTATGAATATAATAAACATCAGAAAGAGACATGTTAGGTGTGGAGACAGAACCAACGCCTGTTAGTGGCATAGAAGTGCCATCAGCAGTCATAACCGACACAGACGAGACATGTTTCACAAACACAAAAGATTTATCATCGTATGTCATATGATGAGATGCTCCCGAATCAAGAATGCATATGGAAGGAGATAAACCTGACATACCAGAGGAGTTCAAACCTTTAAAAGAGGTGGCAGACATTGCATGTGATTGAGTGACAAGAAGTTTTTGAAGTTGTTCAGCAATATCAGATATTTGGGAAGCAGTCTCAAATGAGTATACAGAACCAGAACTAGAGCCAATGGTAGGAGGAGCAGAAGCAACAACATTGGACGATGGACCCCTAAAATTCTTCTTATGTGCTCTCCCTAATTTCGGACAATGTGCTTGAAGAGAATCATTCTTAGCACCAGCCATAACAAATAATGACAGGAAAATACGACAAACACAATCACTGAGACAAAATAAATTAGGGATAGTCTGGTGCTATGCGAGCACGATTTCTCCCCCTCCAGACGTCGTTTCACCGATCCGACCATTGAAGACGAAGACCTGAATGTTGCGAACCTGCTGTCCAAAAATGAGTCCGATCAAACGGTTAACGAATGCGCAATCGATATTTTCGTGAGACTGATTTAACAAAATCGGGAATAGGGTTACTCTTCTCTTTTCTCTTTTGGTGGTTGTCTTTCCTATCAAAATAGTCTCTCTCTTCTTTATAGTAGATCCCAAAATCAACCAAAGCTCTTTGATACCATGTTAACAATGAAATGAGAAAGAAGAGAGACAACTACTCTAGGGTTTCATAACATAGAATGAATCAAACTTGAGTTAATATGGTTACAATTAGTATACATATAAAAGAATAGAAATGTCTAAAATACCCTTACTACTAATATATAATATCATTATCTAACAAGGAGGACTAGATGTAACAATAATTTGTTATGAACTAGTATAAAATTTTTGTGTCTCCTTCATCCTCTTCTCTTTCTCATATCTTAGCTCTTTATGATTCAACCTTACTATATCTAAACATCTTTTAAATGTAAGTTGAATGTTTTGGTAAATAAAGGTTTTTGTTAGGAAATTGAAGTAGCTTTAAAAAACAGCAATTACAATTCAAAGCCCTATTTCTTGTGTTTTCCGGCACCTTCACACACAACAACATTTATTATGTGAGTTCCTTGTTTCAACTCGGTTACTTGACATACTTGAATTTGAACTGTAGATTCATGGGGTAAGTATACTTTAAAAAATGCATATCATTATTGTATTTCCAATTTGATTGATACAAGTCATCTACATGTGGGTAGGGACTAAAGTTTCTTATAGAAAATAAAGGCCCCTCCTAAAATAAAGAATTTATTATGGCGACTTGGAATGAATTGCCCCCTAATCGCAATAGATTGTGAGTCCATGGGTTAGATTGTCCCAAAATTTGTCTACATTGCAGTGTATTGGTAGAGGATAACATGCATATTTCTTTCCAACGTCCATTCAGTATAAGCTATGCTGGATGAGTTAGGAACGCATCAGCTTATATGACAACTTGTGTCATGCTAGTCTACTGCACATGATGCTTTATTTGGACTACTACGTGAATGCGTAGTTGGTGCAAGTGTCACGACAACACTCAATTTATGGACTTTGTGGAATGTGAAAAATAAGAAATTGTGGGAACATGTTACTGAAAGTCCACGAAACTATGTCATGAATGGGAAAATGGTGTTGGACAATCGGAGGAGAGCGCAAATAACGCATGGGCAGCAACACAACAACATTTTAGCCGCAACAACATTCGATGGAAAAAGATTGAGAGTGAATCGTCTAAAGTGTAATATTGAAGCTGCTTTCTCTTTTCAGCACAAAATATTAAACGCATTAATAAAATAAATTTTAATTTAAATATTAAATATTGTGAAGTCAACGGTAATTATCCGCTTACCATATATCACTTCATTCAAAATTAGTCATGTCACTTTTTTCTATTCACAAAGGACTTCTTTAAAACTTGTTAGAATTTATAAGGGTATATATCAAACAAAAAAAAATTACAGATACTAAAATCAAAACTAATCATATTTGCAAAAACTAAAAACATATTTAAACCTTAATTATTTTATTGAAATAGTTTGTTATAAAAAATTCAAACCAAATCCCTTAAATGACCCCTTCTATAGCTTTTTATTTTTAGTTTTAGTTTATTTTATTGATTTAATATTTTATTTATTGAGTTATTATATTAATTCTTCTAATTTTCACAAAAAATTATTAATCATAATTATAGTGTTACATTTGAATTTAAATTCATAAATTTTTTAATTCTTAAAAAAATTAATTAAGTCCCCTTTTACTATCAATTTAATGAAACAAAACACTTCTTAAACTATATTATTGTCCTAATTAATTTTATCATTGACTCATTAATTAGGGATACTAAAGTAATTCTCATGTTTAACCACTAAAAAAGTGTATTTATCTACTAACTGTAATAATCAAATGACTTCCTTTTAAAGTGAAATTTTAAATAACTCTGTTCAAAAGAAAAAAAACTTTTCTCCAAAATTGAGAGCAAAAGATTTGTATAGACAAACAATAAATCACATAAAAGTATTTTCATTTTCATTAAAGAACGAATAATAATTAGTTATTTAATATTATATTTATTTTTGTTGATTATATTTTGGGTTTTTAAATCTCTGTGCATATTTTTCATCATTACATGTTGTTGTTGTATTGTATCTGTTTTTGGTCTATTAGCATAGACTTTTAGTCTATTAGCATGAACTTTTGACTGGCGTTGAAATCAATTTTTCTAATAGTGATTACTAATGATAGTGATTTATTCAAAAATTCCGATTTGGTGGTGATTGGTTCTCTATCATTCTTCTCAATGTTTTTGTTTTTATTCTAGATTTTTTTTTGAAGTGTCGGTGATACTCACTACTCATATTCCATTGTTTACATCTTTGATGTGTATTTTTTATTTTCCTTTAATTGTTTATCTATTTACTCATCTACTCTTTGGATGCAACTTTTCTTTTTTACTTTTGTATCCACCACCTATTTGATGCTTAATTTTGCAAACATTTTTTTTAACGTTTTTGCTATCATAACTATTGATTTATAATAGAAAACTATCATTTCTAATTTATGTATTTTTTACTTCTTTCTAACACAATGTCATATATATATATATTTATCTTTATTGCTTCTGTAGTCTCCCTTTTCTTTCTCAAGATTTGGATTATAAAGTATTTTATCAAGTTCATTGTTAATGTATTTTTGTTTTAAATTATTATGCAAAAAAAATAAAATAGTTGAAGAGGAAGGAGTTGCTATGTGATTACTCCAACATGAAACAAATTGAAGATTGTGAATCAAGCTCCACGGTTGCTCTATTGTTGGATACTACTCCAACATTTTATGTGATCTTTCTCTCTCTAATCACCTTTGTGTTCATTTTCTTTTAAAGGGGGAAAATAGGTATTTACATAGAGATATTTGTGATGCACAAGTATGATTTATTGTTATATCTTTCCCTTTTCATAATATTGTCAAAGTGAAAAGTGGATAATTACCATAATATTATGTGTAGTTGTAATTATATTTTGGGGACATATCAAACTAAGCATATTGTATAACTATTTGTATCTATTAATTAGAAATGTTGATTACATATTTTTTTAGTGAAATTCTGAAAACTTGGTCGTGGGAAATAATTATTTTTATTTATATTTGGTGTAAGTCATAGTAGATGCAAGTGCAGTAAATTGTGTATGAGGATTTGGTAAAACGAAGATAGGAGTCATAGAAGTGGAGGAAGTGTGCAAGCATTGCTCAAATATACGCAAGTGCAGTGGTCTAAAGACTAGACAAAGCGACGAAGCTTCTTTAGGACATAGGATGCCATGACCATCCAAAATTTTCAATAATTTAAAAAAAAAATACCACTACAAGAAATCCTCTAATTTGTGGCCAACTTTACAAATATTTTGTGACCGAAAAAAACCCTCACAAATTAGTGACCGAAAAAGCCCTCACAAATACAAAAATTGAAATTGGTCTTTATTTGTGGCTGAAAAAGCTCTCACAAAATCTTAAAAATGTAGGTGGATTTTGTGGCTGTCTAAGCCCTCACAAAATCACAACGTTGTGATTTTGTGAGGGCTTAGGCAGCCACAAAATCCACCTAAATTTTTAAGATTTTTGTGAGGGCATTTTCAACCACAAAATCAACCCTTTGTAAGGGTGAAGGCCGCCACAAAATCCCAAAGTGACGTTATTTTTTGTGGCTGCAAAGGCCGCCACAAAAGCCTGAGCCGTTACCTTTTGTGGCTGCAAAGGCCGCCACAAAATCCCAAAGTGACGTTGCCATTTGTGGCTGCCCAGGCCGCCACAAACGCTTATAGTCGTTACCTTTTGTGGCTGCAAAGGCCGCCACAAACTCCAAAAGGACTGTTGCCATTTGTGGCCGCCCAGGCCGCCACAAACGCATGCCTTTCGGACTGTTTTGGCCGCCACAAAAGCCATATATCCGTTGCTCATTGTGGCTGCTTTGGCCGCCACAAATGATCAACCAAATTCTATAAATATCACTCCACTCCTTCATCATTTTTCACTTCTACCTTCTTTCTAAATTTTCTCTCCACCTCTCTCTACAAAAATTATTCCTCTAAGTTTACTTGAATTTTGGTAAGTTTATATTATATTATATATTTAGTTTTTTATTTTTATTTTTGATTTGAAGTTATTTATGTAATTAATATTATTGAATTTTTATTTTGACAGTGCTGATATTGTGTTAATTACTTCGAAGAGTTCTAAGCTTTGTGAAATCTTCAAGTCGACACTACCCAACATCAAGTTAGTATTTTATATATTTTAAATTTAGATTAGTAAAGATACATGTGATATTATAAATATATTTATATTATTTTTAAAATATAGATTAGTAAAATATGTGTTATTATAGATTTATTTATAAAAAAATAGAAATTATGTTGTTTACATAATATATGATAAATAAAAGTTTGAAACACATGTAAAACTTATTCATTTTAATATAACTATTTTTTTTAAAAACATTATTAAAATTGATGATATTAATACTTTTTGTTAGTTATTAAAAAGAGTTGTAGTTGAGTTAGTACAAAAAATTTATATAGTTTAATAGTCTATATTTTTGTTTATATATAAGGAGTTAATTATTTTATGAAAAGTTTCATTAAACATTATTTAAAATTTTATTTCGGTTTATATAATTATAGTCTTGATAATAATTTATTATATTGTTTGCAAATGCTCCCCTAATTGACATATAAAGTATGTCAAAATTTATATATAATGCTTTTGAAAAATAAAACAATTAATATATAAAACATCGATATATATATATATATATATATATATATATATATATATATATATGGATATAGACCGTAATTGGATGTACGATAGGAATTTTCCTGGAAGGGAGGGTCTTAAACAAAGTTTTACTAACAAGGTTGAAGACTTTCTCAATTTTGCGAAAGTGCAGAAAATTATCGAAGATGAAGGGGGAATGAGATGTCCATGTTGTTTATGTCGATGTAGATGGTTTAAAAGTGAAAATGAAATAAGAGTACATTTAAGATGCAACACCTGTTAGAGATGGTTTGCCGCAAAGTTATTACGATGTTAAACGGTTAGTGTCAAAGTTAGGATTAGGTGTCAAGAGGATTGATTGTTGTGTTAAAGGTTGCATGTTGTATTATGACAATGAATTTGGTATGAATGATGCTAACTTAGTTGAATGCAAGTTTTGTCAACAACCAAGGTATCACCAAAGGAATAACTCTAGGGTAAGTAGGGGAAAATCAATTCCAAGGAAAGCAATGCTTTACCTACCTATTGTATCAAGATTGCAGAGAATGTTTGCATCAATACAAACTGCAGGAAAAATGACGTGGCATTATGAGAATAGAAGAATTCAGGTGACTTGCAACATCCGTCTAATGGCCAGGCATGGAAACACTTTGATCCAATCCATCCTGATTTTGCGTCAGATCCACGCAATGTAAGACTTGGATTATCCTCAGATGGATTTACGCCTTACATACAACCATCGTCTACTCCTTATTCTTGTTGGTTGGTTATTGTTACTCCTTACAATCTTCCTCCTGATATGTGTATGTCTAAACCTTATATGTTCTTAGCTGTTGTGATACCAGGTCCTTCTAATCCTACAACTAGTATTGATATTTTTTACAACCTTTGATTGACGATTTGAAGAGGTTGTGGAGTGTAGTCTTGACATATGATATTGCTCGGAGAGAAAATTTTATGATGAGAGTTGCATTGATGTGGACCATTAATGATTTCCCCGCTTATGGGATGTTGTCAGGATGGGGCACCCATGGTAAATTAGTTTGTCCTATTTGTATGGAAGATACAAAAGCATTTACTTTAAAATTTGGCCGGAAGGCATCGTGGTTTGACTTGCATCGTAGATTTTTACCTGTTGATCATGCATTTAGAAGGAACAAAGCTGCATTTATGAAGGGCTATGCAGAAAGTCTAGGAGCCCCGCTTAAATTGACATCAGAACAAGTTTGGAATAAAGTAAAAGATATGCCAAAGATACATGTTGTTAATGGTGTGGCTTGTAAACCACAAGGTTACAGACAATGGCATAATTGGACAAAAAGATGTATTTTTTGGGATCTACCCTATTGGAAAGATAATCTTTTATATATATATATATATATATATATATACATATACTTGATTTTCAATATACTTCAACTTATATATATATGGAGCTTATTGTACATCTCTTTTTATATTATAGGTTCATGGGTTATTCAAAATGGTCGATGAAAAATAAAGCTAGAGTTGAGGGCTCAATTTGTTCATCTTACCTACACCGTGAATCAGCATCTTGCAAGTGAAGCTAGGCTTGGTGGACCAGTTCAGTATAGATGGATGTATCCATTTGAAAGGTGATATATATATACATATACTTGATTTTCAATATACTTCAACTTATATATACATGGAGCTTATTGTACATCTCTTTGTATATTATAGGTTCATGGGTTATTCAAAACGGTCGGTGAAAAACAAAGCTAGAGTTGAGGGCTCAATTTGTTCATCTTACCTTCACCGTGAAACAACACACTTTTGTTCTCATTATTTCAACAACGAAACGTTGTCACCAGTTAACGGAAGAAACGCTAATAATAGTGTTATACGTCATCCACATGCTTTATCAGTTTTTTGCTTGGTTAGTCATCATGCTGGTAGGGATTTTTCGATTTTCTAGCCAAGTGACAAAGTATTTAATGCGGCACATGTTCACGTTTTGATTAACTGCACTGAAGTTAAACCATACATTGAGTACGTTTTAAATTTCTCTTCTTTTTGATTATATTTATATGATTAAATTGATATTCACCATATATATGGTCATCGATCAGAGCATTTTTAACTACTGGACAATCATCTGTTGATATACATTCAAATTTCCCATTATGGTTTCAACAACAAGTGCATCTCGAAGAACAAACTCCTATCAACATCCACTTAAGGCACTTATCTATGGGCCCGAGTAGAAGTTTCAAAGAATGGCACACCTATTACGTCAATGGATACAAATTTCACACCGAATCTTGGACCGAAGGAAAAGAAACAATTAATAGTGGAGTTTGTATGATTATGTGAAAAAAGTGGTGTTGTTTTACTGTAAGTGGTTTGATCCATCTAGCAGAGGAACTAAGATCAATTTGATATCCAATACTGTAGACATTCGTATGAGCAAAAAATATCCACGGTTTGATCCATTTTCCCTGGCCCATAATGTAAGACAAGTGTATTATGTTCGTTATCCATCAACTGTCAGAAGCAAACAAGGTTGGTGTACTGCAAACAAGGTTGCCCTGGCCCATACTACTGTTTTTATTGTATTTATATGAGATATTTTATTTGTCACAATAATCTTTAAAAAAATACTACAACTCTTACTTTTTTCATAAGAGATAACTTTGTGAACAACAACTAATGTATTTGATACATTGTATGGAAAAAGTTAGGGTCAGACTTTAATCATGTGCAAACGAGAGTGATTTCAAATTTTATATTTGTACTTTATGTACCCACATTCTAAAATTACTCGTCTAAAATTACTCATATATGTACCCATATTCTAAAATTACTTGTCTAAGTATATTTGACATTTCTCTTTATCTTCTGTATATTAGTGGGGATAAGTATATGATGGTGTTCTTAAAATCAAGTAGAATTGTGATATGACGTATAATTTGGAGGAAACTTTTATAGATGAATTTGATTGAATGTATGAGTAGTTAAATTTTATATATAAAAAAAAATATTTATGTTAAAAAAAATTGAAAAATGAATAATTAGTAATTGTGTCAAAGTTGTGAAAATCAAATTACATAAGTCTATAGTATAATTATGGTTTAACATATGCTAATCGGTGATGAATTTTGACTAGACATGAGATGACATTGTTAATAAATATGCTAATTAATATAGATATTGTAGTGTACGTTGTTGTAATTTTTGGATCTATAACCGGTCTACTTTACGAGTAGAATTATTTTATGAGTTGAATTATTTGAGTTTAATATGTGAAAATGACATGCTACATGTGCATCTTTTTTTCTTACACGAATTAACCTAATTAAATGGCATACACCATGTATATTGTATTATATAGATTAATATGTGTAGATTCTTATTACATAATGTAAATTGGTATGTGTATATGGATTAAAATTTATTTTACCAATTTTTTTAAGTATTAAAATTGTATTTTTTCATTAGGCTCAATTTTTAAAATTAGAACAAAGTCTCCAAAATCTTTAAGATGAACTAAATACACAGATTTTTGTAGACCAACTTATAATTCAGATGTCTATGACTAAAAAACCAGAGGGAATAATATATAAAGAAAATTATAAAAACAACTACTATAATTATAAAATAAAATTTCCAACCTAAATTCCAACTAAATTTTAATTATTAAAAATATAAAACAAAATATGATCTACTACATCTCTCTAATATATTTTTGTAAATTTACAACTTAAAATTCTTATATGCAATACAATATTATACTTTTTATTTATATATTAAAATTTTAAAAGTTTAGTCACCTCAATGTTTTCGTTCAAAATCTGCCACTGGACTAGGCAAACACAATGAAAGATGTTGAATTGATAATGATTTCTGCTATTGCCTTTGGATGTGTTTTATACTATAAATCATGAAATTTTACCAAATCTTAGGACATATCCATTTGATGTTTGCTCCATTTATTATCTATTATATATATTTAAAACAGACTACATATCAACTCTCATGTCACTTCATAATATTTCTTCCACATGTGCAAACATATCCCACCCCAACAAAAAAACTTATGTGTACGCCTTAGAGAGTTCTCTTGTGTTTTTATGTTTCACCTCATTTTTTCTAATTAGTTTCTAAATAGTTTTTTCCTCTTTTAATCCCTCTAATCCCTAATTTTTTTAATGACTTCCTCCAACAATTTCTTCTTCCCTCTTGTGTACGTCTCAGTCATTTGCCATCCTCCGAAATTGCCGACTCTACTCCAAAGGTACACTGAAAGAGGTATAGGTTGGTTCGTTGCAACAACAAAAATTCTTCTCTTTGTCTATTTCTAATTTTGGTGCCATGTTCACCTCATTTTTTTCTACTTAGTTTCTAAATAATTTTTTCCTCTTTTAATTCCTCTAATCCCTAATTTTTTTAATGACTTTCCAGTCATTCGCCATCCTCGCAAAATCATCTTCTTCTTCGAAATTGCCGACTCTACTCCAAAGATACACTGAAAGAGGTATAGGTTGGCCAAAGATACACTGAAAGAGGTATAGCTTGGTTCGTTGCAACAAAAAAATTCTTCTCTTTGTCTATTTCTAATTTTGGTGCCATGTTCACCTTATTTTTTTCTACTTAGTTTCTAAATATTTTTTTCCTCTTCTAATTCCTCTAATCCCTAATTTTTTTAATGACTTCCCAGTCATTCGTCATCCTCACAAAATCATCTTATTCTTCGAAATTGCTGACTCTACTCCAAAGATACACTGAAAGAGGTATAGGTTGATTCGTTGCAACAAAAAAAATTATTCTCTTTGTCTTTTTCTAATTTTGCTGTCATAAATTCAATTATATTCTATACAATCTTTGAAATCAATTTGGCTCATAGTGACTTAATGTTATGTATAGTTTCTTACATGAAATTCTATCACTGCGACTATCCAGGAAATCCAAGTTGGGATGGGACTAGCCGACAAATTTCGCTACCCATCATACCCA
Source organism: Cicer arietinum (assembly GCF_000331145.2). NCBI lineage: Eukaryota > Viridiplantae > Streptophyta > Magnoliopsida > Fabales > Fabaceae > Cicer > Cicer arietinum. Next base: position 56,536,564 of record NC_021165.2, on the reverse strand, counting down.
GAGCAAAATGGTACATGAAAAATTCAAGGAATTAGTGTTTTTCAATGTTATGACAAGGTATATACATCAATATTTTTCCATCTCTCTTCTAAACTCTTTTTCCTTCTTTAGTTGTTTTTAAGTGTCACTTTGCTTTGTGTGTCTCATATTCTTAGTTTTACTTCAATGTAGTATATGTTGAGTAGCTTACAAATTGCAGTTGAAAAAGTTTGACTCAAATAATTTTAAGCATGTGTAAAAGATGTCTGACATTGAATTGAATTGAGTAAATTAGATCATTTTAAATTTCAGAACACAAATCTGAATGTATTGTAGAAATTTTTCAAATGTTAAATCGATCTTTGTGGTAATTGTGATTTTTTTTTATTTTAAATCGGATTTATTAGAACTTTAATTTACAAACATTCAAACTATTATTAATATTGACAAATGAATCATAATCATTAACATTTTGGTTACAAACTATTAACTGTCAAACAATTATAAGTATACAAATAATTACAAATAAATTACTATAATTTCATCTATTATATATATTTAAATATTTTTTATTTGACTTTTTACTTTGAATATTGGTAAATATATATAATATATAAATATTTAGAAATGATGGACAAAGTCATGTCTCTTTTAATTTTAGTCAGTTTTATTTTACTGAAACTAATTAAATTTAATTTGTTGTTTTATAATGTTAATTGACATGAAATTAAAGTAATTTATTTGCAATTATTTGTATTTGATGTATACTTATAATTGTTTGACAATTAATATTTTGTAACCGAATTTTTATAAATTTTAGATTTCGATTTTGAAACCAAAATGTTAATGATTATGATTACTCAATTAATATTAATTTAAGAAATAATGTTTGTAAATTAAAATTATAATACATCCGATTTAAAGTTAAAAAAAAAATCAAAATTACCACAAAGATCGATCATTAAAATGATAGTGAGAGAAAAAAAATAATTTTTGTATTTGATTATTTACTTTGAATATTGGTTAACATATATAATATATAAATATTTAGAAATGATGGACAAAGTCATTTCTCTTTGAATTTTGGTTAGTTTTATTTTACTGAAACTAATTATATTTAATTTGTTGTTTTATAGTTTTAATTGATATGAAATTAAAGTAATTCATTTACAATTATTTGTATTTGATGTATACTTGTAATTGTTTAACAATTTAATAGTTTGTAACTGAATTGTTATAAATTTTAGATTTCGGTTTAGAAATCAAAATATTAATGATTATGATTACTCAATTAATATTAATAATAGTTTAAATGTTTGTAAATTATTAAAATTTTAATATATCCGATTTAAAGTAAAAAAAATTCACAATTACCACAAAGATCGATAAGTAAAATGATCGAGTGAGAGAACAAACAATTAATATTTGTATTTGATTTTTTACTTTGAATATTGGTAAATATATGTAATATATAAATATTTAGAAATGATGGAAAAAACCATTTCTCTTTGAATTTTGGTTAGTTTTATTGTACTGAACCTAATTATATTTAATTTGTTGTTTTATAGTTTTAATTGATATGAAATTAAAGTAATTCATTTACAATTATTTGTATTCGATGTATACTTGTAATTATTAGAATTGTTATAAATTTTAGATTTCGGTTTAGAAATCAAAATATTAATGATTATGATTACTCAATTAATATTAATTTAAGAAATAATGTTTGTAAATTAAAATTATAATATATCCGATTTAAAGTTAAAAAAAA
>NC_021165.2:56533376-56533853 GCF_000331145.2 Cicer arietinum | reverse complement strand
AATCAATAAAGTAATATTATAAGATAACTATATTTATAATACATAAAATATTACTTATAAAACTTATAAAATTATAAAATTCTTTTACAATTATTTATAATAAATTTATAATTTATAAATTATTTTACAATTTGATAATAATTTATAATTTATATTATTATCAAATTATTTGATAAGTTATTTTATAATAAATTTATAAATTATTTTATAATATTATTAGTCATTTACCAATGGTAATAATTTATAATAAATTTATAAATTATAAAATTATTTTACAATTATTTATAATAAATTTATAATTTATAAATTACTTTACAATTTGATAATAATTTATAATTTATATTATTATCAAATTATTTTATAAGTTATTTTATAATAAATTTATAAACTATTTTATAATATTATTAGTCATTTACCAATGGTAATAATTTATATTTTTAGTCATTAAATTCAATTGAAAAAAACATCTAATCACTC
>NC_021165.2:56520903-56533143 GCF_000331145.2 Cicer arietinum | reverse complement strand
ATAGAAAATACACAAATTCATTAAAAATAATAATAAAATACGAATATATAAAAAATTCTTAAAAAAATTATTTCCAATTATTAAAATCTATTATCTATTATATATATTTAAAATAGACTTCCCATGCCATAACAACTTTTTTTTTACCCACTCTTGATAAAATATATTCAATAATTTTTTTTATAACAACTTCTCATACTCGCAATTAAAACATCATACTAATAAAACAAATAAATTTAGCTACGCTACAATATAATTCAACATTAACATTTTTTACATCTTATTTTTGGGTTTGTATTTTACATTTTATTTCATCAAATAACTACAAGTACCATTATATGTTGAAAAATAAATTAATAATCAAAGTACAATGAGTCAAACAATTATCCTATATAATAAGTTATCATACGAATTTTACAAAATATTTTAAAAATTAAATTAGATGATTGTGATAAACATGATTTTCCTTCATTTTAATTTTCCTAATCATATTCAATTATTACAAATATTATAAGATAACTATATTTATAATACATAAAATATTACTTATAAAATTTATAAAATTAATGAATTAATATCCGCGCAGCGCGCGAGCCATAATCTAGTTGTTATTGAATTTTCAAATAAGGTTTTAGCTAAAATGATATCATGAATAGAAATCACGATATATTATAGGCTTTACTTAAATTGATATATGTTATATATTAGTGTTTATTTGCATAATATGTCATGTAGTTGAAAAGATTGCAGAAGAATTTAAGTTATCGATTCAATTTCAATAATTACATATTAGGCTACAAAGACAAGATCTATTACGTTACAAAGAGTTTAAAGTCATCAAGTTTCAATAAAAAACTAAAGAATCGATTACCTTAAACAATTTTAATCCCATTTCAACCAACTTTCTTATATTTTCTGACATAGCCTTGCAATGAACCAATCAAGTGCTCCAATTTTGAGGTGATGATTTAGAAAAGTTTCAATACTAATAAAAATATATAGGAGAAATATTGAACACTAATTATAAATTTGGAGAGAAATAAATTAATTTAATATGTGAGATAAATGTTCAATATTAAAAAACATGAGACAAATATAATAAGTATTAAAAAAACGTAGAACAAATATCAAACTCAATTATCAATGTTAAATATAAAAAATTACAAGCAAAAATTTGTTATTGATAAATACTAAAAAAAACACGGGATAAATATTTATAATTGATGAATAAAAATAATACTAGACAAATATTTGTTAGTGATAAATAAAAAAAATCATATAAATAAAAAATACGAGACAAATATTTATCATTGATAAATATAATAAAATGAAGGATAATATTTATAACTGATGCATATAAAAAACACATGTTAAATATTTATTATTGATAAATATTTTAAAAAGACAAGACAAAAATTTCTTACTGATACATAAAAATATAAGACAAATATTAGTCACAGATAAATATTCAAAATACATATAAAATATTAATTGTAGTATTTAGTTATTGATCAAATACCTTTTTCCTTAAAAATGCACAAAAATAAAATACTACAACTCATTACTATTTTAAATTTTATTTAGATATTATTAATTATAATAAATTAAATTATTTTATCTATAGCATATATATATATAAAGAGATTAAATTTTTAATTTATTTTCTTTAATTATTACATAAAAAATAAAATAGTAATAAATAAAACGGTACTCAGGGAGAAGCCCTGTACATCCAAACAAAACCAATTGGAAAATTACCTGTTATTTTTTGTTCGGGTAAAAAATTAAACCAAATCAATATAAACCAAATATTATTGGTTTGGATATTGAATTTTAGTTTTAAAAATCAATAAAAACTAAACCAAACCAATATTATTCATATTTTTTTATATATTTATTTTTTACATAAAAATATGGTCCAATAAGACAACTTTTTTTTTAAATAACAATCATACCATCATCCATTAAGCTCAATTTCAAACTCTAATGATATCCTCACACAGACACGGTCACACTCTTGCAGCAACCTCTCATTCACTCACGCTCACTAGTATCGAAAATATCGTATCATCCTCCTCAGTTTTCACTTTGTCACCCACAACCCACTCGTTGAAATTGCACCGCCCACCTCGCCGCCTTTCACCTCGCTCTCTTTTCCTCTCCTCGCTGCTACAACCTACAACTGTTTCTCTCCTCCTTCTCTATTTCTCTCACAACTCATTCATTTTCCCTCTCTCGACTGTTTCTCACCGTCGTGACCTCCTCTCCGTTTATTTGTCTAAGTTATTTTCTATCACAATTTGTTTTAGATTTTTATCATTTAAGTGGACTATTACTGCCTACTATAGATATTGTTGTTATTTTGCATTGTAATTTAAATTCCCATTTATAATCTAGTCAACTAAATTCTGATTTAATTTGACACACTACTGCATGTTTTGTATTTTAACTTGAGTTGTTATTGCACTATGTTATTTCAAATTCTGTTTGAGGAGACCAAATTATGTAATGCTACTGTATATTTTGTTTTAGTCTTTTAGAAGATTAAATTATGAATTTGTAATTATGAGGGGACCAAATTATGTAATGCTACTGAATTTTCATTTTGACTATTATGAAAGGTTTAACAAGGTTATAAAATCAGTATGCAGAAACATTGTTAATTGGGGTCTCCATTGTTGTTTGGTTCATCAAAGCTTTTTAGTGCTTTTGAATGATTGTGATTTATTTTTTAATTTTTTGCTTACTCTTTTTCTTGAGAATCAAGCCAGTTTGTGGTAAAAATTGTATTTAGATTTGAAGGTTTTGTTTATATTCTTCTTTATTAGTTGTCATTTGTTTATATTTTCATTAACTACGATATGTTTAGTTTTGAAATTTATTTAGCTTATTAATCAAAAATTGAATTTTTGTGTTTTATAGTTTAATTATGGCTAATTGTTGTTTTGGTTTTGAAGTATATATCACTCTAATTAAATATTGGATTTGTTGTTTCTTTTTCTTGTGCTTTTAACAATAGAGTGCTACATCCATTATACTGACTTTAATTCAATTGTATTGTCCCTTCATAAAGATGTAAAGGAGTATGGCCTGGACGTGAAGAGATTTATATTGATACCTGCACTTGTAAAGATGAATCAATTGTCAATGTAAAGGCTGTAAAAAATGATTGTAAGTTTTGATAGAAGGATTGGATTTTATTTTTTATTGCTTGACCATTTTTCTTGCACATGAGACTAATTTTTGTTTATGCTTGGTATGAATATTGCTCTTTGTTTTGAATTATCACTTGTACTTCTCTGTTTTGAATCAAACTGAAATGTTGAACTGATAAGCTTTTCTGTTTTGATTTTTACTTCTCTGTTTCGAATTATAACTTGTCTCTTACTAGTTAGATATCTCATCATTGTAGAAATGAGAATTGAGAATTGTTGTCTCGGTTATGAATTATAGGAAAAATGGTGAATTATACATGAGAATTGTGAAATAAATTGGTATTGTGAAATTATGTGAATTGTGAATCATTTGTTATGAAATAGAGGAAGAATGATAACTATTTTATCACTCCCCCTGTTGAAGGTATATCAATTGAAGCAGAACTGGTGCATAATATAGACCTTAGTAGTTAGCTAATTAGAAACAAAATAACAATTATTACATTACATATCCCTAGATAGTGAAGAAACTAGTTATCTTTTGTGTATGTGTTTCAGGATACACTAAACAAATATAAATACAGTAATGAGGTGAAAACATCTTAATTAATTTAAAACACACGTGTGTGATGTATGGGTAAGATTTCTAAATCTAAATCAATTTAATCAATTTAATGGATGGTTTGTGTGTTTGAAAATGAAGAATTACTTGACAAAAGTAGACATATGAAAAGTTTGTTCGCAAAAGCTATGACCTTGATTCAAAATGAATTTTCTGGAGATGTATTTCATAATTTACTAATCTTTGTATGTAAAATCCTAGTTGCATCATAGGTTCAATACTAATTTACTAATTATGAAGACCATAAATAATATTATGCTAATATTTTTATATGGAATATTACACTTTGAATTCTCCTTGTCCAAACAATAATGAAGATAATGAAAATGATATTTATTTAGTATTAATTACTTCTCACCAAAATTATTAGGATTTCCTTTGTTTTCTAGGAGCAATATTATTTACGTTGAATTGTTTTATTAATCGTATATTTTTTATTATTACTTGTAGGAAGCGTTAATATGTTCTTGATGTTTTATTGTATAAGACTTTGTATACTTACTATATGTTAGGAAAAAAAATCTTTTTGATATCAGTAAATACTCAAGTACTTTAAAGTGGACGTAGTTTAGTTAATGTGAAATTGATATGCTGCTTTTAAAATCTTATGTTAATTTTTAATATATATATAATAAGAACTTTTATTTGGTTTTGATTTTCAAATATATACATATATATAGATGTATAATTGTGTATTTATTTTTTTTAGTTTTATTAATTTTATAAATAAAAAATTCAATTCAACTATCATACAACTCAAACCAACAATCATAGGTAAATCAATTATAAATTTTTACTAAATTCTATACCAACTATAAATCCGTAGGTAAAATAATAGTTTGTCAACACAAATAAATATCCATCACTATAACCTATACCATCCACACGAAACCGTAGGTGTAGAGTAATTATTGAGGTAAAGAATAATTTTCGTTACTGTAGCTTTTTTGTCCCATGCCTACATTTTTGTGACCTATATGTACGGTGTTTTGCTGTCACTACATGTCAAGTTTATTTAGTAAGTTGTTTGAAGTAAGCCAAAACGCCAACAAAAGGAGCATTGATATATGTAGCTGGCTCTGATTGTGGAACATTATATCGCGAGTCCTCAAAAGAATCATCCTCTGCTGGTCCTCCAACAATTGCCCCTGTTAGTATGTTGATATTGGGTGTTTGTGATTCAAAATATTTGGCTCCATCACTACATCCCAATTTGTTTTGGTACACGGCTATTGATGGCAATGTTGAACCTCGATGGTGTATCTTTTGGGGATATTTTGGTCCATATCCTACCATGTATGACATCCCTAGTGGATTGTCTCCTAGAATATAGTCCACCTACAACATATAGAAGTTACAAAACACATTTCATAACAATATGTACATTATATTACTTTGAATATATGAATTATGTGTATTTAACTCACATTCAATCCAAATATACGCTAAGTGAAACATTTTATTTAAAATATACCTGACTTTTTGCAAGAGTTATGAGGTTGGTTGGACCAAAAACTACATTTCCACATGATATTGTTTTCTGGTTAACTCTCATGTATCGTGCATACACAATTAACAGAAAAGACATTGATGTTGCATGTTGTAGATTACTTACTCCCGGTTTGAATAAAAGTCCACCTAATTAGATTCAATCAAAGAACCCAAAGTCATGTAAATATATGATGACTCCCCAACACATAAAATATTATATGATTTTTTTTTAATTGCATTTTTCTTTTACCGTTGGAGTATGATGTAGTTTTGGTTGGTGAATTCGGCAACAAAGAGCACACTAAGTTGTCTGCATTGGGAACGAAAGGACTCTGGCTTGATGAATCATTCATCACCCACTGCCAAATTTTGAAGGACAAAATTATATTTTAGAAACGTCATCACTCATAATAATAATAATAATAATAATAATAATAATAATAATAATAATAATAGATTAATGAACAAAGACACCAACCTGAGAAACAAGCACATTAATGCCAGCATTTTTGGAATCCCATCCAAATTCACCAAAACTACCACCACTAGAAAGGACTCTAAAACCATTAATATTTCTTGCAACAGGATATTCTAAGTTTTGGATATTTGATTTTACAAAGTCCCAATAACTTTGTATATTAGTTGCCTTATACAACCACGCTGCACCCCAAATCAACTCATCCTGAATATCATTGCAAGCAAAAAAATTAATTAATTAAGATACGTACAAGAAAAATAATTATTCAGAAAGATCCTTCAAAAAATTAAACTATGTTGGTCAAGTCATACCATGTAGCCATTGAAATCACAGTAGAAGGGGCATGCTGCTTCACCTATGCTATCATTATAGGATCCACGGTAGTTATTTGCAAAGTCAAACACCTAAATATCACATGGAGATATAATAGTTAGTCGTAAGGTATTTGACTTTCAAATATAAAAAATAATTTTGGGATTTAAAAAATTTAGATATTATTTATTAATTTTTTTAAAGTAAAAATCATTATATGTTTGTCCTCCGTAATAAAAATTACTTTTTAAAATAAAAAATATATTGTTTAGATGATTTTTATAAAAAAGTTAATCACAATAACTTTTGATGTGAAATATTGTTTAAATTATTTTTCTGATTATAATTTTTTTTTAAAATGTAACAAACATATAAAAATTTCTAATAATAATTTTTTTAAAACAATGTTATTACTTTTCGAAAAATAGTTGTAAAAAAATTAAAATTAAATACCTGTTTAGCCCTATCAAGAATCTTATTGGAATAATTGGAATCAACATTCCTAAATACAATGGATGATGCTGCAAGTGCAGCTGCAATCTCAGATGAAACCTCTGAACCAGGCTTTTCATTGGTGATATAATAGGCTTGTCTAGAAGTATCCATATCTTCTGGCCTTTCCCAACAACCATGGTCACTAATAGGATCACCAACTTGTGCCACAATCATGTTTGGAACTTTTGTGGCGTTAAGGAAATAATCAGTCCCCCAACGAATAGCTTCATATGCATGTTGAAGATCTGAATCCATGAAATCTCCAAATTCTATCACACTCCATGCTAACATGGTTGTTGTGAATGCCATAGGGAAATGAAATTTTACATTGTCACCAGCATCATAATATCCACCAACCATATTTATCTGTGTTTAGAATATATTCTCAATTTATTAATTAATAATTGTAATATTCAATTAATAAAACTCTAATTATTTGTGATTAGTAATTATATATTTTCTCAAAATAAGTTACTATCAGTCATAGAGTTTATTTTTTGTCAAAAAAAGTCATAGTGCATGTTAGACGTTTAAAAAAAAAATGAAAGTTGTTTATATAGTCTTTGTATACTTTGAGATATAAAGCTAGATTCCTAATTAAATGTAAAGAATTCACTTAATTACTTGAATATCAGAGCCATCATGAAGAGCAGAGTCTTTTCTCCATGTCATACGTTGAGAGTTTGGCAATTTCCCAGATCTTTGGCCTTCAAAAAACAAAATGCTCTTTGTTAATGCATCAGTATAGTTGTGTGAATCTGATCTTACCATTGAAACCATCATCACAATTATTGTGGTGGCTAAAACCAATGACAATTTTGACATGGCTATCCTATTTCCTCTCATATTTTATGTATTATTTTTCAATAAAAATTTAGTGGTATATGTTATCTGACCATTCACCTCAATAATATATATAGGTAAAAATAATAAACCATATCTTTGTGATATTTGAAATTTAGTTACAAATATATTGTATTTAAAAATATAGATAATGGAAATTATTTTGTGGAAATTAAATAAATTAATTTTTCCTCAAAAGGAAAATATTACAAATATTAGGAAACACATCAATTAAGCAATTTTCACAATTGTCAATTAATTATATATGGTTTTTTTTGAGGGATTGAGTCAACTGATGAAAATTATACAATATTTTAGACTACTCATGAAACTATACATTATTTTAGACTATAATGTAAAGTTTTATTTATGTTATTATATTTTTTGAAATGGAAATATATAATGTAATGAAAGTATTTATAAGATTTTAGTATTGAATGATACAATCACACCTTTGGGTCAAAAAAAAAAAGCATACCATATTTTACTCATCATTCTTATTATAGAAATTTTAGTTCATTTCAAACTTATTCAAAATGAGACTTTTACATTATAGAAATTTCAGTTCATTTCAAACTTATTCAAAATGAGACTTTTGCTTTATAGAAATTTTAGTTCATTTCAAACTTATTCAAAATGAAACTTTTACAAGATATTTAAAGAAGAATTTATATATATATATATATTCTTAAAATGACCAAAAGACAATTCTTTAGACTCATATTGCACTTATACAACTTAACTAGAATTATTACAATTCAAACTAAACACATATAAAACTAAAAATCGTTATAAAGTATTCACTTGAAATATTCTTTGTTTTTTCTCCTAAGTAACTCATTTTAATCATTATGAGACATGTCTCCTATTTGAGTTATTAAATTAGAACTTGATTAAATCTTATCAATGATTTCTTTATCATTGTGGTGATTTCTCATTAGCCTATCAATCTTCTAAATTGTGGCGTCTTCCTTCTTTATAGATCTCCACTTAATCCATCTTTGTTTGTTTCTTTTCTCATTTATTTTAAGAAACTACTTAACATATCTTTAATCTCTTATGGAATCAACCAAAATCCACATAATTTGGTATTTGAAATCATTTGGTAGGTCTTCATCATAATATTAAATGGATTATTGTGTTATTTCTATTAAAATTTTCATCCATAATAATATAGAAAATAATTTTTATTTTTGTCGAATGTTCAATCTCCTTAGAATCCATTTTTGTTGTACAATTTAAGTAATTAAACATTTTTATAAAAGGCATAAATATTTTCTTATTGCGACTAAATTCATCCAACTTTTATAATCTATACTTTTTTTTATTATATATATATATATGTATAATATCATTGAAACAAATATTATTTTCGACCTCGAGTCCAAATAAACATTGTTGAATATAAAGAGTATTGAGATACATATTGAATAACCCGTATGTTTCAACTACACAACGGAATTTCTTTATATAGACAAAGGGTATTAAACAACCATAATTTACAGTAATACTAATGGGGCAGAATACTTACAGTCTATCTAATATAATATAATATTTACATTCTAATATACTATTTAACACTCTCCCTCAAGCTGGAGCATATAAATCAAATGCACCTAGCTTGTTACATATATAACTAATTCTAGGACTTAGCAATGCCTTTGTAAACGCATCTGCTAACTAATCATTGGAATTGACAAAGCTAGTGATGATGTCACCCGATTCGATCTTTTCTCTAACAAAATAGCAGTCAATCTCAATATGCTTGGTCCTCTCATGAAAAACAGGATTCGAGACAATGTGCAATGCAACTTGATTATCACATATTAGCGTCATTGTGTTGGCCTATCCAAATTGAAGTTCTTTCAGTAACTGTTTCAACCAGATGAGTTCACATGTTACTAGTGTCATGGCCCTGTATTCTGCCTCAGCGCTAGATCTTGCAACAACATTTTGTTTCTTACTCTTCCAAGATATTAAATTTCCTCCAACAAGTACAGAATACCCGGAAGTTGATCGTCTATCTATGGGTGAGCCTGCCCAATCAACATCTGAGTAGCCAATTATCTGAGTATGTCTTTTATCTTCATAAATGAGACCTTTTCCATGTCCACTTTTGATGTATTTAAGAATCTGGATTACAACATCCATATGTTCTTGGCAAGGAGAATTTAAGAACTGACTTACCACACTGACAACAAAGGAAATGTCAGACGAGTGATTGTGAGATAGTTTAGTTTTCCAACCAATCTCATATATCTTCCTGAATCTGATAGAGGCTCCCCCTGATTGGGTAGGAGTTTGACATTTGGATCCATATGAGTATCAACTGACTTGGCATTTAATAGGCCTATTTCTTCAAGAATGTCCATAACATATTTTCTTTGTGAAATTACAAGGCCATCCTTGGATTGGGCTACTTCAATACTAAAAAAATAACGGAGTTTACCAAGGTCTTTAGTCTGAAATTTATTTGAGAGATGTTTTAACTGGAGTATTCCTTGCTGATCACTTCCAGCTATAACAATGTCATCCACGTAAACAATAAGATAGATGCACCCTTGGGCTGAGTGATGATAAAATACAGAGTGATCGGCTTCACTATGGATCATACCAAACTCTTGTACTACCGAGTTGAATCTGCCAAACCAAGCTCTAGGAGATTGTTTAAGACCATAAATGGACATGTATAGCCGACAAACCATGTTGGAAGACTCCCCCTGAGCAACAAACCCCAGTGGTTGCTCCATATAAACTTCCTCTTCAAGATCATCGTGTAAAAAGGCATTTTTAATGTCAAGCTGATGGAGAGGCCAATGTCGAATTGCTGCAATGGAGAAAAATAGTCTGACAGATGCCATTTTGGCAACAGTTGAGAATGTGTCGCTGTAATCCAACCCAAAAATCTGAGTATATCCCTTGGCTACCAAACAAGCCTTAAATCGATCAATCTTACCATCAGGACCAACCTTAACTATATAAAGCCAACGACGCCCGATTAACGACTTCCCACGAGGTAAAGGAACCAATTCCCAAGTACCACTACTTTGTAGAGCACACATCTTATCAAGCATTGCTTGCCTCCATTCAGGGTGGGATAATGCTTCACCTGTAGTTTTAGGAATAGAAACAGAAGACAAGGCGGACAAGCAAGTGTAATGTAAAGGAAAAAGATGATGATAAAACAAATCAATATAATGAGGAGATGGATTACGGGTGGTGCGAATATCCTTACGAAGAGCAATGGGAAGGTCATGCTCAGGTGGCAGGGCTGGATCCGGAGGTGGCGTCGGAGGAGAGTCTGTAATGGGAACAGGAATAGGCACAACAGAGGGTAAGTGACGAGATTGATATGTTTGTAGTGGTCGGGAAGGTTGAGGGGCAAGCTCGGTAGGTTCGATAGGAATATGAGTGGGTGGGAGAGGGATAACTACTTGAGGAGGTTCGGGAGTAATGTCCTGATAGGGCTCAATAGCTATATGGGTAGGTTTAAAATATTTTATAGACTTGAAAAAGGTAACATCGGCTGATGTAACGTAGCGGTGTAGTGTGGGAGAATAACAACGATAGCCCTTTTGGGACCGATGATAACCGAGAAAGACACACTTGAGTGACCGAGCTGACAATTTGTCCAAACCAGGAGATAAATTGTGGAAAAAATACGTGGATCCAAAGACACGAGGTGGTAGTGGGTGAAGAGGAGTATGGGGAAAGAGGACCGAATGGGAGATTTTGCCATCAAGGACAGAAGATGGCATACGATTGATAAGATGGCATGCCGTTATGACTGCATCCCCCCAAAAACGGAATGGAACATTGCCATGGAGAAGTAAAGTTCGTGTGGTTTCAATGAGATGCCGATTTTTGTGTTCGGCTATCCCGTTTTACTGAGGTGTATGAGGACATGATGTTTGGTGTAAAATACCGTTGTAAGCCATAAAATTTTGAAATTTATGAGACAAATATTCCCGAGCATTATCACTTCTTAAGGTACGAATGGAAATTCCAAATTGGATTTTAATTTCTTGATAAAACTGCTTAAAGATGGAAAACAATTCAGTTCTATTTTTCATTAAAAATAACCACGTACAACGAGAATAATCACCAATAAAAGTAACAAAATACTTAGACTCTAAAGTAGACACAGTACGAGAGGTACCTCAAACATCTGAGTGAACTAAAGCAAAGGGAGAGGATACTCTTTTATTGACTCGATCGAGAAAATTACTACGGGTGTATTTCCCTAACTGACACGACTCACAATGTAAAGTAGACAAATTAGACAAACTCGATACCAATTTTTGTAGTTTGGTAAGACTTGGGTGTCCTAGCTGAGCATGGATAGTATGAGGGGACTCTGTGGCAAAACATGTCTTGGAAGATGTGGAAAGGTAATAGAGGCCTTGTGACTCACATCTGACACCAATCGTCCGTCCCGAATTCTGGTCCTACAAGGTAACATTATCATTAGTGAAAGTAATAATACAATTATGAGACCGAGTCAATCGACTAACTGAAAGTAAATTAAAGGGGCATCCAGGTACATAGAGAACATATGCAATTGAGATGGAAGGGAGAATGTGCACAATGCCAATTCCTTGAGATCGGGTTTGAGTACCATTGGCAGAAGTTATAGTAGGTAAAAAACTAGATGTAGAGTGTGAAGAAAATAGACCTTTGGAGAGGTAAACAAATGAGTTACCAGTATGTGCAACCGATGTAGGAGAACTAGAGTTCTAATGACTCTGAACCCATCGGAAAAAATCTTCATAGTTTGTTGGGGAGCCTTGTGGAGATGGTGTAGTCTAAATAGTTGCAGAAGGATCAAGCTGAGTTGCATTTAT
>NC_021165.2:56497514-56506076 GCF_000331145.2 Cicer arietinum | reverse complement strand
ATTTCTTGATAAAATTGCTCAAAGATGGAAAACAATTCAGTTCTATTTTTCATTAAAAATAACCACGTACAACGAGAATAATCATCAATAAAAGTAACAAAATACTTAGACTCTAAAGTAGACACAGTACGAGAGGTACCTCAAACATCTGAGTGAACTAAAGCAAAGGGAGAGGATACTCTTTTATTGACTCGATCGAGAAAATTACTACGGGTGTATTTCCCTAACTGACACGACTCACAATGTAAAGTAGACAAATTAGACAAACTCGATACCAATTTTTGTAGTTTGGTAAGACTTGGGTGTCCTAGCTGAGCATGGATAGTATGAGGGGACTCTGTGGCAAAACATGTCTTGGAAGATGTGGAAAGGTAATAGAGGCCTTGTGACTCACATCTGACACCAATCGTCCGTCCCGAATTCTGGTCCTACAAGGTAACATTATCATTAGTGAAAGTAATAATACAATTATGAGACCGAGTCAATCGACTAACTGAAAGTAAATTAAAGGGGCATCCAGGTACATAGAGAACATATGCAATTGAGATGGAAGGGAGAATGTGCACAATGCCAATTCCTTGAGATCGGGTTTGAGTACCATTGGCAGAAGTTATAGTAGGTAAAAAACTAGATGTAGAGTGTGAAGAAAATAGACCTTTGGAGAGGTAAACAAATGAGTTACCAGTATGTGCAACCGATGTAGGAGAACTAGAGTTCTAATGACTCTGAACCCATCGGAAAAAATCTTCATAGTTTGTTGGGGAGCCTTGTGGAGATGGTGTAGTCTAAATAGTTGCAGAAGGATCAAGCTGAGTTGCATTTATTGAAGGCGAAGGCTTACCGTGCAACTTCCAACAGCGATCAATAGTGTGTCCAAGCCGATGACAATGCTCACATTTGGGACGAGACTTAGAGTTGGATGGTCCTCCATGAGAACGATGTTGATTATGTCCCTGAGATGCAAGGGCAACAGTGTTACCCGAAACTTAAGTAATAGACTGCTCAACTGGATGTTTTGTTGGTACTCGAAAGAGGATCGCTGAGGTAGTAGACATATCTAGAACAGTAACAGACCTCAAAATTTGATCACGAGTTGCATAGTACTCCTGGGGTAGGCCATAGAGTGCAAGAAGCATGAAGAAGGTGTTGCGTTGATCCAACTCATTCTTCAGTTCAGCTGGATTACTTGCAGTAGGAGGGAAAAGCTCATTAAAGTCATGAAGTGCACTATGAACGGTGCTAAGATATGCAGAAATAGAGTCATCAAGTGACTTCGGAGTAATGATATTCAACAAGCAGTGACAAACTCCATAGAGACGTTGTGTGTCGTTAGTATAAAGTGTCTTTGCTTGACTCCAAACCGATTCACACGTGAGATGCAGACGAAAAATCAATTTAACATCTGGATGAAGTGTAGACTAAATGACACTACACAACTGAGCATCAATCTAACTCCATTTGGATGTTTCAGTCACACTCGCCTTTCCAAGTTTTTGGGTGAGATGATCCTCATAACCTTGACCACGTAGCCATAGTTTGATGTCGGCAGCCCAACTATCATAATTTAATCCATTCAATTTTTCAACAGAGAGAGGAGAAGTGAATGTAGTTGGTGAAGATGCTCTTTGTTTTAGACTGGGACGCCATGGTCAGCACATATTGTCAGAAAATGCGTCGGAACCGGGAAAACAAGGGCTATTTGAACTGGAATTCGTATATCCGTAACTCGAAACTGAAAACTGAGGGCAAATATGGAAGTAAGGGGCCGAGGCGAGTGCGGTAGAAGAAGCGGCACCGTGAACGGTTATCAGATGCGCTGTCACGCATGGTGGCAGTGGGTGGCGAGTGGATCTCATGCGCGTGAGGGCAGACGACGCGTGAGGGCGTTGCTGATGACGCGAAGGAAGGGTTTGACCGATTTGGGGTGTACGATGCTGCTGGAGTGGTCGTTCGTCGAAAAAACTCGTCAGAAACAGTGACGACAGCGGCATTAGGGCGTGAACGGCTGAACACAAGTTGAGGAATCAGCGTATCAACAACAGACGGGGGAAAACTGGAGTTGAGAACACGGTTTGCTGAAGAAAATATTCACCAGAGACAGTGGGTCGACCGGGTAGTTGACGATTAGGGTTGTCTCTCAGTTGGCTCTAGATATCATGTTGAATATAAAGAGTATTCAGAGACATATTGAATAACCCGTGTGTTTCAACTACACAATGGAATTTCTTTATAGAGACAAAGGGTATTAAACAATCCTAATTTACAGTAATACTAATCGGGCAGAATACTTACAGCTCATCTAATGTAATATAATATTTACATTTTAATATAATATTTAACAAACATAATAACCCATAATGAAATTCTGTGACATCTTAAACCTCAAAATAATATATATTAACTTATACAAAAAAAATTAATTTAATTCGCAGCAAATAAAGAAAATATGTTTCCAAAGAAATAAAACTTTTATAACAAATTTAGGATATCAAAATTCTCAAAATTCAAAGGGAACACTTTAAACTTTTTCTTCTTATAAAACACTAAGGTTCTCATACAAAAAGTTGTTCTAAATAAATAAATAAAATACAACTTATGACACTCATTCCTGATATCACATATGAGAGCGAGACTTTTCCTAAACTTGAACTTCAAGACTCATTAAAATGTAATAACTGTGATTTCGCAAACGTTGGGCCAAACCAGTCAAACACAAACAACGAATGATGTGAATTTTGAAATCATGTTGATAGTATAACATAAGTAAGAAGAACCCACAAACAATCATAATAGACATTATCATAATCACATTACAATATATCAAAATATTTAAGTAAATACTACCATATTATAACATCAAAGTCACTCAAGTAAAGTAATTATCTTATTATAAAATGCATAAAATCATCTGATAGAAATTATTATTACTTTTGAAACACATCAATCACAAGGAAATGCAATGCTATGCATGAGCTTAGGCTCTACTTCACAATGGGGTATCATTCTAACTCTGAAGTACTTGGTTAGGAGGCTTGATACTATGCCACCATCCCTGTGAACGGACAATTCAAATTGGCCATGTCCTCATAGATTCTGTGACACCCTAAATCCCAAAATAATATATATAGTAAATTATATCATATTCCTATAAAATTTGCAGCGGATAAAGAAAAATATGTTTCCAAGAAAATAAAAATGTTTATTTCTAATTAGGATATCAGGTTTCTCAAATATAAAAAGAATACTTTAAACTTATTTTCTCCATTGAAATAGTGCAATCTTGATAAGCTTGATTTAAGTATAACCACTTGATTTAATTTTAAAAACTTACTAGTACTTCTAAGATTTTCATACAAAAATTCGTTTCAAATTAAATAAAATACAAATTAAAACCCTTATTCCTGGTATCACCTATCAGAGCGGGGTTCCTCCCAAACTTGAACTTCAAGACACATTAACCTGTAATAACTGCGATTTTGCAAACGCAGGGCCAAGTCAGTCAAACACAAACAACGAAGGATGTGAGTTTCGAAATCATATTAATAGTATAATATAAATAAGAAGAACACACATTTGATCATAAATAAACCGTATCATCAAACAAACATTATTCAAGGATAACATCACATAATGAAGTAAAAGTCAAAATCAAGAAAAATCAATACATTTCACTATAACATCAAATGATCTCGTAAATTATTATCGCACACAATACATATTAATCACAATCAAACAATCACAAGAAAATGCAATGCTATGCATGAGCTTAGACTCTACTTCACAATGTGGTACCATTCTAACTCTGAAGTACTTGGTTAGGAGGCTTGATACTATGCCACCATCTCAATGGACGGACAATTCAAATTGGCCATGTACTCAAAGATCCCCTCAACTCAACATGAGACACATATACGCGACAATCGAGGTAAACGTTTGTTGCGTGGTAGCTCCCGACATTTGGAGTGCTACCTCCAAGTCACCTAGGAATTTCCCACACGAATACCTCCAAGGTCTAACAATCTTGCCTTAAGGCTCGACAACAGACCGCCACGATTAGACTCATTCAGTTGTACGGAATCACTAGGCTAGTCAGGCCCTACCTATATGATGACAAAATAATATTCACTTCACAAATTCTCAATATTTATTTTCTTCCCTCGTTGGCCTATGGTACTCCATTAAGACCTTCATCTCAAACACAAATTGGAATCACAATATTCTTATCACAATTTATAACATCACTATCATTAATCACACATCATCATCATCACATAAACTCATCATAAATTTATAGCATCACTATCATCAATCATACAACAATACATATACTCATAACAAATTTATCACATCACCATTATTAATCATACATTATCATCATTACATAAAATTATCATAACACATCCATTTTTATTATAACATCATTTAAACTCATCTAATCAAACATATGCATAAAATTAATTCAACAACCAATATCACAATAACATCAAACACCACACATTTAAAGAAATTAAATCAAATATCACAATAATATCAAATGCCACACATTTAACGAAATTAAATCAAATATCACAATAATATCAAATGCCAACATTTAATGAAATTAAATCAAATATCACAATAAAATTAAATATAACGCATTTAACGAATCAATCAACACCTTATAAGCATTTCTATTACAAATTTTAATCTTACAATTTCTATTTTGCACATTAATTATTTATTACTCAAATGGCTACTGCCGTACGTAGCGAGCCCCGGATGAATCGTTGGGAAATACGGTTTTCCCGTTCATCTCAATATATTATACTCATGAATTCAAACGCTCTCTCACCCCTTACCTTATTTCGATGCTTTGACACACGGATAGGATTCCACGAGCAAACAGCCTTTGTTCATTGACTCTTTGTCCTTCAACTGATCTAACTCGACAGTTTATGGGTAACGTTAAAAATAAATTATGAGAACATACTATAAAAAATAAATTCGAAATTCGGTCAAGGAAAATTACCATAAATCAGAAAACCATCTAGTGAATAATATAGCCACTTTTCACACGGTCGTTTTGGTGTTGCTTTCACTCAAATCGGACTTACGGTGAAGGAGAACAGTGTAAAATAACGAATTCTACAAACGGAGAAGTCGGGTATTTTAGAGAGAATTTGGGGTTGTTAAAAATGTGGAAAATCATGTTTAATTGACGAGTTAAATGAATGAAATAACATAATCAAATTTGGACGAAAACGGATAAAGTTTTCTGAACCGTCGTGAGACACCGACATTCATTTCCTATTTAATTCTCACTATTCCCGTTGCTACATGCGGCTGCCCATGCCTTCCACTTTATTTCTCCTGTAGGTCTAGAATTTGTCTTTTATTTTGTTAGGTGATTATTAACCTAACCTATTGAACCAATTTTATTTCTTAAACGTATTTTTTATTTATTTTCACAAGACACAATTAATTACACATTTATTTTAATTTATTTATTTGTTATTAAAATAATATTTTTCAAAATATCAGATGAGAATAATTATATTTTGAAAATAGTTAAAATGACAAAATAAATAAATATAACATCAATATTTTATAAAATGAAGTAATTAAAATAATTAATCTTTTAAAATACATTAATAATCAAAACTCTCATATTCAAAACAATTCCTATAATAATACTTATTTTTCCAAATAAATTTAAATATTACCATCGTTAGAGAATAGTCGAAATTCTAAAATAAATAAATATAACATCAATACTTTATATTAATTACTAAATCTTAATAAATATATATAAAATCACAATGTCATAACAAATATATAAAAATAAACGAAATCAAACACAATATCAATTTTATCTCAAGATAATTATTTATAAAAAATAACTAAAAATAGAAAATAGTTATAAATAATTGAAATATAACTACGTGCATATATACTTAACATGAGTCAAGTGCATAGAAAAATATTACATTAAATGGATATATATATATATATATATATATATATGTAACATCGCATAAAATCTTTTCTTTAAAATATTACACTAAAATACTATTTTTTTTAAATATATCAAATAATAAAATATGATATTTATATAGCTCATTTAATTTAATATTTATAAAACTAGCACATCATAGAAAGCACCCATATAATGAAAATTGTCCCAAAATTTATCAACATATATTATAAAATAATTTTAACATTACATTAATTATTTAAAATCATATTTAAGTAATAAAATAGTTTATTATAAAATTTGGGGTGTTACAGATTCCCTCAACTCAACGCAAAATAAAAATATGCGACAGTCGAGGTAAATGTGTGTTGCATGATAGCTCCCGACATTTGGAGTGCTACCTCCAAGTCACCTAGGAATTCCCCATCAAAATAGCTCCAAGGTCCAACAATTTTGCCTTAAGACTTTACAACAAACTGCCACGATCAGGTTCATTCAGTTGTACTTCCCCGTAATCAATAGGCTTGTCAGGCCCTACATGTATGATGACAAAATAATCTTCACTTCACAAATTCTCAATATTACTTTTCTCCCCTCGTTGGCCTATGATACTCCATTCAAATCGTCATCTCAAAAAAAAATTGCAATCACCATTATTTCATCAACTATTGGGTTACTTCAATATTCTCATTACAAATTTATAACATCACTATCATTAATCACCCATCATAATCATCACAAATTTATAGCATAACTATCATCCATCATACATCATCACATAAACTTATCACAAATTTATAACATCACAATTATTAATCATATATCATCCTCATCACATAAAATTTTCACAACATATTCATATTTTATCATCACATCACATTAACCCATCTAATCACCTACATACATAAAATTAGTTTGACACTCAATATCACAATAATATCAAATATCACACATTTAAAGAAATTAAATCAATCAATACCTTACAAATATTTATATTCTACATTTTAATCTCACAATTTTCATATTTGCACATTAATTAATTTATCTCTTAGAGGGCTACTGCCATACGTAGCGAGTCTCGAATGAATCGTTGGGAATATCATTTTCCCGTTCATCTCACAATATATTATACTCATGAATTGATGACTCTTCATCATATGCATATTTTCCCACTGTTTTAGTCTTATTTATCCTCAATCATCAGTTAAATTAAGGATTTATTTAATACATTTTGTTGATTTTTGTTCTTTGAGTTAATAAAATGTTTTTTGTTTTTATTTCGTTGATTAAGTAGGAATTTTTCGTAATTTTACATTGCGTTTTGTGTTACTGCAGTGCTGAATTTTGGTGAAAAATCAACATGACATATGTGGAGTATTTCAGCCATATCTGGAGTTCTAGATGTCCAATTAGTGTCATTCCAAGTGCTAATGAAAGCTAAGATCCATATCTACAACTTTCATGAAGACACCGGGACCACATTCAGATTCAAAAGATGAGAAAAATGCAAAATATATCAGACAGCAGATGAAATGCGCCTGGAGCGCAGTTCTCAGGTTTGGCCTCTGCCAACGCGCGCTTGGAGCGCGTTTTCCGCGCCTGGGGCGCGCGACGCGCACCAGCAACCATAAAAACGCAGATTTTTACTGTTTTAGGGATCTTTTTTACTCTTGGGAACTTGTGAGACTTGTGCCCTAGCATAGAAACTCAAAGACGGCCGTTTCTAACGCCATTGAAGCAGTTTTATCAAGAATCATCCATGAATCATTCTTGTAATTCTTCTTTAATCCTTATCTTTTGTATCTCTGTCATGAGTAACTAAACCCTATTTGTTAGGGATGAGTGTAACCAGATGAAACCCTTATTTTTCTGATTTGATTTCTAGTTATATGAATGAGTTTATTGAATTGTTTTTCTCATCTCTGTGCTTAATGCTTTTTATTGCTTGATCAACATTAAAATGTTCTACGATTTGTATTTTGAAACGGAAGTGGACTTTACGAATGCTTGAGATGAGAAATTCATGAATTTGTAGTCTAGGGATAGATGCAGGTCATGAAACCAATTAAATTAGTTGCAAAGCAATAATTTACAAGAGAATTTCTATACGGTAATGCTTAATTCTAATCTTAAATCTACTAAGGAATTAGGGGTTACTTTGGAATTAAAGGTTCTGTCACTAAGACATTAGGGCAAGAATAATAAAGAGAATTCGGTAATAATTCAATAAAGGATTTCAATAACTAGGATCAAATTAGACACCAAGGTTGGATTCGAAGTGAAACTCATCCCTGACATTTTTCTCAATTTATAAAAGATCAATTTTACTACTGCTGTCAATTTTAAATATTATTTCAATCAACTTGAGAACTTTTTGTTCAATTTTAGTAACTAAATATAATTCAATAGTAAAACGTAATCCTTGAGTTCGACACTCGGTACTACCGTTTTATTATTACTTGCAACGATTCAGTACACTTGCTGAAACACTATCAAGTTTTTGGCGCCGTTGCCGGGGATTGTCATATCACTATTGAATTGAATTTATTTACTGAATTGAAATTTTTTGCTCTGCAATAAAATTTCTTCTTTATTTTATTTCTAATTTA